>NW_027198119.1:0-47500 GCF_038502225.1 Cherax quadricarinatus
GAATTAGAAGCAATGGATTAAGGGAGGTTTAGAATGGAGGAATGAAGGGAGATTAGAAGGGAAGAATTAAGGACGAATTAAGGAGGAATTAAAAGGACGGGATGAAGGGAGATATAGAAGGGAGGGGTGAAAGGAGACTTACAAACGAGGAACGGATAAAGGGAGATTTAGAATGGAGGGGTTAAGGAAGATTTTGAAGGGAGGGAGAAGGTAAGGTGATCTAAGTAGGGAGAACAAGAGAGAGGAAAGAAGCTAACGCAAATACCTTGAGTATGCTCCACTTTCTTGGTTTGCCTGCCCCCCCTCTCATCTGCGACTGCTTGACAGAGTAGAGAACAGAGCAAGACGTCTCATTTCTCGCCTGGACCCATCCTGGATAGATCTGTCATTTCAGCAGAGCCTTCAACATAGGAGGGATGTGGGTGGCCTTACTGTTATGTACAAGGCCAATATTGTCAAAATACCACACTTGGATCCACTTCGAGGACAGCGTGAAACAAGCTTTTATGCCACAAGACGGGCAGAAAGCAGCAACTTCACTCTGGCTGTACCCTTCTCCAGAACATCACTCCATCTGAGATCATACATACCCAGGATGACTCGAGTATGGAACACATTCGTACAGCATAATGATGTCAACGAGATAAAGTCAGTTGATCAAATGAAAATGCTGGCCCACAGATGGCTCCAACTTCATCCTGTTTCCTACTTGTATGTCTCATAACATTAAAAATGCTTTCAAATGAGCTGATGTAGGTAACACCTCTTAGCTTGCCAATAAAGTTAGGAATCCTTAACCTGTAAATAGCTGTCAATAAAGCTAGGGATCCTTAACCTTGTCAAACCCTGTGTAAAAAAAAAAAAAAAAAAAAAAAAAAAAGAGAGAGAGAAGTAATAAAGCTTAATAAGGGAGTGAGTGAGGAAGGGAGAGAAGGAGGAAGGGAGAGAAGGAGGAAGGGAGAGAGGGAGGAAGGGAGAGAAGGAGGAAGGGAGAGAAGGAGGAAGGGAGAGAGGGAGGAAGGGAGGGAAGGAAAAGGGGAGAGAAATAGGAAAGGATAGAAGAAGGAAGGGAGAGAGGGAGGAAGGGAGGGAAGGAAAAGGGGAGAGAAATAGGAAAGGATAGAAGAAGGAAGGGAGAGAGGGAGGAAGGGAGATAAGGAGTAAGGGAAAAGGGAGGAAGGGTGAGAAAAAGGAAAGGAAAGAGGGAGGGAGAGAGGGAGAGAAGGAGGAAGGGAAAGAGAGAGGAAGAGAGAGAAGGAGGAAGGAAGAGAGGGAGGAAGGGAGAGAAGGAGGAAGAGAGAGAAAGAGGAAGGAAGAGAAGGAGGAAGGGAGAGAGGGAGGGAGGAAGGGAGAAAGGGTGGAAGAGAGAGAAGGAGGGAGAGATGGAGGAAGGGAGAGAAAGAGGAAGGAATAGAAGGAAGAAGGCATAGAAGGAGGAAGGGATAGGAGGAAGGGAGAGAAGTGGGAAGGGAGAGAAGGAGGAAGGGTGAGAAGGAGGAAAAGAGAGAGGGAGGAAGAGAGAGAGGGAGGAAGAGAGAGAGGGAGGAAGGGTGAAAAGGAGAAAGGGAGAGAGGTACCTGGAGTTTACCTGGAGAGAGTTCCGGGGGTCAACGCCCACGCGGCCCGGTCTGAGACCAGGCCTCCTGGTGGATCAGAGCCTGATCAACCAGGCTGTTGCTGCTGGCTGCACGCAAACCAACATACGAGCCACAGCCCGGCTGATCCGGAACTGACTTTAGGTGCTTGTCCAGTGCCAGCTTGAAGACTGCCAGGGGTCTGTTGGTAATCCCCCTTATGTGTGCTGGGAGGCAGTTGAACAGTCTCGGGCCCCTGACACTTATTGTATGGTCTCTTAACGTGCTAGTGACACCCCTGCTTTTCATTGGGGGGATGGTGCATCGTCTGCCAAGTCTTTTGCTTTCGTAGTGGGTGATTTTCGTGTGCAAGTTCGGTACTAGTCCCTCTAGGATTTTCCAGGTGTATATAATCATGTATCTCTCCCTCCTGCGTTCCAGGGAATACAGGTTTAGGAACCTCAAGCGCTCCCAATAATTGAGGTGTTTTATCTCCGTTATGCGCGCCGTGAAAGTTCTCTGTACATTTTCTAGGTCGGCAATTTCACCTGCCTTGAAAGGTGCTGTTAGTGTGCAGCAATATTCCAGCCTAGATAGAACAAGTGACCTGAAGAGTGTCATCATGGGCTTGGGATCCCTAGTTTTGAAGGTTCTCATTATCCATCCTGTCATTTTTCTAGCAGATGCGATTGATACAATGTTATGGTCCTTGAAGGTGAGATCCTCCGACATGATCACTCCCAGGTCTTTGACGTTGGTGTTTCGCTCTATTTTGTGGCCAGAATTTGTTTTGTACTCTGATGAAGATTTAATTTCCTCATGTTTACCATATCTGAGTAATTGAAATTTCTCATCGTTGAACTTCATATTGTTTTCTGCAGCCCACTGAAAGATTTGGTTGATGTCTGCCTGGAGCTTTGCAGTGTCTGCAATGGAAGACACTGTCATGCAGATTCGGGTGTCATCTGCAAAGGAAGACACGGTGCTGTGGCTGACATCCTTGTCTATGTCGGATATAAGGATGAGGAACAAGATGGGAGCGAGTACTGTGCCTTGTGGAACAGAGCTTTTTCACCGTAGCTGCCTCGGACTTTACTCTGTTGACGACTACTCTCTGTGTTCTGTTAGTGAGGAAATTATAGATCCATCGACCGACTTTTCCTGTTATTCCTTTAGCACGCATTTTGTGTGCTATTACGCCATGGTCACACTTGTCGAAGGCTTTTGCAAAGTCTGTATATATTACATCTGCATTCTTTTTGTCTTCTAGTGCATTTAGGACCTTGTCGTAGTGGTCCAATAGTTGAGACAGACAGGAGCGACCTGTTCTAAACCCATGTTGCCCTGGGTTGTGTAACTGATGGGTTTCTAGATGCGTGGTGATCTTGCTTCTTAGGACCCTTTCAAAGATTTTTATGATATGGGATGTTAGTGCTATTGGTCTGTAGTTCTTTGCTGTTGCTTTACTGCCCCCTTTGTGGAGTGGGGCTATGTCTGTTGTTTTTAGTAACTGTGGGACGACCCCCGTGTCCATGCTCCCTCTCCATAGGATGGAAAAGGCTCGTGATAGGGGCTTCTTGCAGTTCTTGATGAACACAGAGTTCCATGAGTCTGGCCCTGGGGCAGAGTGCATGGGCATGTCATTTATCGCCTGTTCGAAGTCATTTGGTGTCAGGATAACATCGGATAGGCTTGTGTTAATCAAATTTTGTGGCTCTCTCATAAAAAATTCATTTTGATCTTCGACTCTCAGTCTGGTTAGCGGCTTGCTAAAAACTGAGTCATATTGGGACTTGAGTAGCTCACTCATTTCCTTGTTGTCATCTGTGTAGGACCCATCTTGTTTAAGTAGGGGCCCAATACTGGACGTTGTTCTCGATTTTGATTTGGCATAGGAGAAGAAATACTTTGGGTTTCTTTCGATTTCATTTATGGCTTTTAGTTCTTCCCGCGATTCCTGACTCCTAAAGGATTCTTTTAGCTTAAGTTCGATGCTTGCTATTTCTCTGACCAGTGTCTCCCTACGCATTTCAGATATATTGACCTCTTTTAGCCGCTCTGTTATTCTTTTCCGTCGCCTGTAAAGGGAGCGCCTGTCTCTTTCTGTTTTACATTTACTCCTCCTTTTTCTTAGAGGAATAAGCCATGTGCATACATCGAGTGCTACCGAGTTAATCTGTTCTAGGCATAAGTTGGGGTCTGTGTTGCTTAGTATATCTTCCCAGCTTATATCGGTTAGGACTTGGTTTACTTGGTCCCACTTTATGTTTTTGTTATTGAAGTTGAATTTGGTGAATGCTCCCTCGTGACTAATCTCATTATGTCGGTCTGGGGCTCCGCGCATACATGACTGAACCTCAATTATGTTGTGATCTGAGTATATTGTTTTTGATATGGTGATATTTCTTATCAGATCATCATTGTTAGTGAAGATGAGGTCTAGTGTATTCTCCAGTCTAGTAGGCTCTATTATTTGCTGGTTTAAATTGAATTTTGTGCAGAGATTTAAAAGCTCGCGTGAGTGTGAGTTTTCATCAGAGCTGCCTCCTGGGGTTATTACTGCAACAATATTATTTGCTATATTCCTCCATTTTAGGTGCCTTAAGTTGAAATCCCCCAGGAGCAAGATGTTGGGTGCAGGAGCTGGAAGGTTTTCCAGACAGTGGTCAATTTTTAACAGCTGTTCCTGGAATTGCTGGGATGTTGCATCCGGAGGCTTGTAGACTATCACAATGACTAGGTTTTGGTTCTCGACCTTTACTGCTAAAACTTCCACTACATCATTTGAGGCATTTAGCAGTTCTGTGCAAACAAGTGACTCTGCAATGTACAGGCCAACCCCCCCCTTTTGCCTGTTCACTCTGTCACATCTGTATAGGTTGTAACCTGGGATCCATATTTCATTGTCCAAGTGATCCTTTATGTGGGTCTCAGTGAAAGCCGCGAACATTGCCTTTGCCTCTGCAAGCAGTCCACGGATGAAAGGTATTTTGTTGTTTGTTGCTGGCTTTAGACCCTGTATATTTGCAAAGAAGAATGTTATCGGACTGGTGGTATTGTTGGTACTGGGGGGGAAGGAAGTGTGAGAAGGAGGAAGAGGGAGAGGGAGAAATGGATGGAAGGAGGAAGGGAGAGAGAGAAAGGGAGGAAGGGAGAGAAGAAGGAAGGATGAGAGGGAGGAAGGGGGAAGGAAGGGAAATAAGAAGGAAGGGTGAGAAGGAGGAAAAGTGAGAAGGAGAAAGGGTGAGAAGGAGGAAGGGAGAGAAGGAGGAAGGGAGATAGGGAGGGAGGAAGGGATAGAAGAAGGAAGGGAGAAAGGTAGGAAGGGAAAGGAGAAGGAAGAGAGGGAGGAAGGGAGAGAAGGAGAAAAGGTGAGAAGGAGGGAGGGAGAGAGGGAGGGAGGGAGAGAAGGGGGAAGGGAGATAAGGTGGAAGGGAGAGAAGGAGAAAGGAAGAGAGGGAGGAAGAGAGAGAAGGAGAAAGGGAGATAGGGAGGAAGGGAGAGAGGGAGGAAGGGTGAGAATTAGGAAGGGAGGGAGAGAGGGAGGGAGGTAGAGAAGGCGGGAGGGAGAGCTGGAGTGAGGGAGGTAGAGAGAGCGGGAGGGAGAGATGGAGTGAGGGAGAAAGGGAGGGAAGGAAGAAGGGAGAAAAAGAGGGAGGGAAGGAATGAGTGGCGGGAGGGAAGGAACGAGGGAGGAAGGGATAGAAGGAGGAAGAGAGATAAGAAGGAAGGGAGAGAGGGAGGATTGGAGAGAATGAGGAAGGGAGAGAGGGATGAAGGGAGAGAAGGAGGAAAGGTGAGAAAGAGGGAGGGATAGAGAGAGGGAGGGAGAGGAGGAAGGGAGATAGGGTGGAAGGGAGAGAAGGAGAAAAGGTGAGAGGGAGGAAGGGTTTGAGGGAGGGAGAGAGGGAGAGAGGCAGAGAGGGCGGGAGGGAGAGATGGAGTGAGGGAGAAAGGGAGGGAAGGAGAGGATGAAGGGCGGGAGAGAAGGACGGAGGTAGGGAGGGAGGGAAGGAAGGAGGAAGAGAAAGATGGAGGGAAGGAATGAGGGAGGGAAGGAACGAGGGAGGAAGGGAAGGAAGAAGGGAGGGAGGTAAGGAAGGAGGGAGAGAGGGAAAGAGGGAGAGAAGGAGAGAGAGAGAGAGAGAGAGAGAGAGAGAGAGAGAGAGAGAGAGAGAGAGAGAGAGAGAGAGAGAGAGAGAGAGAGAGAGAGAGAGAGAGAGAGCCTCCAGTTTGTGATGTTCTCGTTGTTAGACCATGTGTATACGACAGCAATTAATTTAGCAACACCTTGTTGCAGATGAGAATTATATTTGACCAGTTTCTTGCGAGATTAACTAGCATGCCACTAGTTTTATTTATATCAGGGGGAAGCGCTAAACCGATAGGAGTTATCATAGCGCCTGGGAAATGGGAGGCATTCAGGCTCGATCCAAGGAGGGAGAGGATAAATCCAATTCCTAACGCACTTCCCTGGACCGGTTAGGTAACGTTCTTCTGACCTATTTTGATTAAATCGGTTCTTGATTTCTGTGTTTTAGAGCAAGGTCACCGGCCTGGGCTGGTATTGATTGGTTTAGTTTGGTCCTCAAGATTCCTCAGACTTGTGTAGCCCTCAAGATGCCTCAGACTTATGTGGCCTTCAAGATGCCTCAGACTTGCGTGGCCTTCAAGATGCCTCAGACTTGTGTGGCCTTCAAGATGCTTCAGACTTGTGTGAGCTTCAAAATGCCTCAGGCTTGTGTGGCCCTTAAGATGTCTCAGACATGTATGGCCTTCAAGATGCCTCAGACTTGTGTGGCCTTCAAGACGCCTCAGACTTGTTTAGCCTTCAAGATGCCTCAGACTTGTGTGGCCCTCAAGATGCCTCAGACTTGTGTGGCCTTCAAGATGCTTCAGACTTGTGTGGGCCTCAAGATGCCTCAGACTTGTGTGGCCTTCAAGATGCCTCAGATTTGTGTGGCCTTCAAGATGCTTCAGACTTGTGTGGGCCTCAAGATGCCTCAGAGTTGTGTGGTCTTCAAGATGCCTCAGACTTGTGTGGCCTTCAAGATGCTTCAGACTTGTGTGAGCTTCAAAATGCCTCAGGCTTGTGTGGCCCTTAAGATGTCTCAGACATGTATGGCCTTCAAGATGCCTCAGACTTGTGTGGCCTTCAAGACGCCTCAGACTTGTTTAGCCTTCAAGATGCCTCAGACTTGTGTGGCCCTCAAGATGCCTCAGACTTGTGTGGCCTTCAAGTTGCT
This sequence comes from Cherax quadricarinatus, assembly GCF_038502225.1. Classification (NCBI taxonomy): domain Eukaryota; kingdom Metazoa; phylum Arthropoda; class Malacostraca; order Decapoda; family Parastacidae; genus Cherax; species Cherax quadricarinatus. The sequence goes on from NW_027198119.1 coordinate 6,821, forward strand.
TCAGACTTGTGTGGGCCTCAAGATGCCTCAGACTTGTGTGGCCTTCAAGATGCCTCAGATTTGTGTGGCCTTCAAGATGCTTCAGACTTGTGTGGGCCTCAAGATGCCTCAGAGTTGTGTGGTCTTCAAGATGCCTCAGACTTATGTGGCCTTCAAGATGCCTCAGACTTGTGTGGCCTTCAAGATACCTCAGACTTGTGTGACCCTCAAGATGCCTCAGACTTGTGTGGCCTTCAAGATGACTCAGAGTTGTGTGGCCTTCAAGGTGCCTCAGACTTGTGTGGCCTTCAAGATGCCTCAGATTTGTTTGGCCTTCCAGATGCCTCAGACGTGTGTGACCTTCCAGATGCCTCAGACTTAGCTTCGAACTATTGACCAGTAAGCCCTACCTCCATAGTGGGAATATTTATGGAATCAATAATTGCCGAGGCAATTCGTAGCGATCTTGAAATGCATAAATTAATTAATGAATCTCAGCACGGTTTTACAAAGGGGCGTTCCTGTCTTACGAATTTACTAACTTTTCTCACTAAGGAATTTGAGGAAGCAGATCATGGTACTGAATATGATATTGTGTATATGGACTTCGGTAAGGCTTTCGATAGAGTTCCACATCAGAGGCTGTTAAGGAAACTTAAGGCATACGGAATAGAAATTTTTTCCTGGGTAGAGGCATGGTTGACAAATAGGCAGCAGAGAGTTTGCATAAATAGGGAGAAATCAGAACTGGGGCATGTCACAAGCGGTGTTCCACAAGGGTCAGTGTTGGGTCCGTTGTTGTTCAAAATTTACATAAAAGACATAGATGAGGGAATAAATAGCGACATAAGCAAATTTGCTGATGACACCAAAATAGGCCGTCCAATTCATTCTAATGAGGACAATAGAGCACTCCAGGATGATTTGAATAGACTGATGCAATGGTCGGAGAAGTGGCAGATGAAGTTTAATATAGACAAATGCAAAGTTGTAAATGTTGGACAGGAAAATAATCATGCCACATATAACTAAATAATGTAGATCTTAATATTACTGATTGCGAAAAGGATTTAGGAGTTCTGGTTAGAAGTAATCTAAAATCAAGACAACAGTGCATAAGTGTTCGCAATAAAGCTAACAGAGTCCTTGGCTTCATAGCAAGAAGTATAAATAATAGAAGTCCTCAGATTGTTCTTCAACTCTATATATCCTTGGTTAGGCCTCATTTAGACTATGCTGCTCAGTTCTGGTCACCGTATTACAGAATGGATATAAATGCTCTGGAAAGCGTACAAAGGAGGATGACAAAGTTGATCCCATGTATCAGAAATCTTCCCTATGAGGACAGACTGAGGGCCCTGAATCTGCACTCTCTCGAAAGGCGTAGAATTAGGGGGGATATGACTGAGGTATATAAATGGAAAACAGGAATAAATAAAAGGGATGTAAATAGCGTGCTAAAAATATCTAGCTTAGACAGGACTCCCGGCAGTGGCTTTAAGTTGGAAAAATTCATATTCAGGAAGGATACAGGAAAGCACTGGTTTGGTAATAGAATGAAATGTGCTCGATTTTTAATAATTATTTTCTCTCAGTTTTTACACAGGAAGACACTGGAGAGAGTTTATCTGGAGAGAGTTCCGGGGGTCAACGTCCCCACGGCCCGGTCTGTGACCAGGCCTCCTTAGGTCAGTGTCCCAGGATGCGACCCACACCAGTCGACTAACACCCAGGTACCCATTTTACTGATGGGGAACATAGACAACAGGTGGAAAGAAACACGTCCAATGTTTCTACTCTGGCTGGGAATCGAACCCAGGCCCTCACCGTGTGAAGCGAGAGCGTTAACCACCAGGCCACCAGAGCCCACTAACAATATTCCAGTAATTAATTTTTATAGTGGGCTAGAAGAAGATAAATTATGGAACATCACAGTCACTAGTGAAATGGTTGTGAAGCAGATAGACAGACTGAAGCAAAATAAGTCGCCAGGTCCTGATGAGGTTTTTTTCAAGGGTTCTTAAGGAATGCAAAATGGAACTCTGTGAACCATTAACTAATATTTTTAATTTATCTCTTCAAACAGGTGTAGTGTCTGATATGTGGAAGATGGCTAATGTAATTCCTATTTTTAAACAGGGGACAAGTCGTTACCGTCAAATTACCGCCCAATAAGCCTGACCTCAATTGTAGGCAAATTACTAGAGTCAATTATAGCTGAGATTATAAGAAGCCATCTCGATAAGCATAGCTTGATTAATGATACTCAGCATGGATTCACAAGAGGCCGGTCTTGTCTAACTAATTTATTAACTTTCTTCAGTAAAGCTTTTGAGGCTGTTGACCACGATAAAGAATTTGATATTATTTACTTAGATTTTAGTAAGGCTTTTGATAGAGTTCCGCACCATAGACTGTTAAAGAAAGTGGCAGCTCATGGCATTGGGGGAAAAGTGCTCTCGTGGATCGAGTCATGGCTCACTGACAGGAAGCAGAGAGTGTCCATAAATGGGGTTAAATCCGAGTGGGGATCTGTAACAAGTGGCGTTCCACAGGGATCAGTCTTGGGCCCGTTGTTGTTTATAATATATATCAATGATCTTGATGAGGGAATTACTAGTGATATGAGCAAATTCGCCGATGACACAAAGATAGGTAGGATAATTGATTCAAACGTAGATGTTATGGAACTTCAGGAGGATTTAAACAAACTCTATTCTTGGTCAGAAAAGTGGCAGATGCAGTTCAATGTAGATAAATGCAAGGTTCTGAAGCTCGGGAGTGCCCATAACCCTAGTACTTATAAGTTAAATGATGTAGAACTTAGCCATACAGATTGCGAAAAGGACTTGGGGGTTATGGTAAGCAGCAACCTTAAACCAAGACAGCAATGCCTAAGCGTACGTAATAAGGCAAATAGATTACTGGGATTTATATCAAGAAGTGTAAGCAACAGAAGTCCAGAGGTCATACTGCAGCTTTATACATCATTAGTAAGGCCTCACCTAGATTATGCAGCTCAGTTCTGGTCTCCGTATTACAAAATGGACATAAATTCGTTAGAAAACATTCAGCGTAGGATGACTAAATTAATACATAGCATTAGAAATCTTCCTTATGAAGAAAGATTGAAGACTCTTAAGTTACATTCACTTGTTAGACGAAGAATGAGGGGAGACCTGATCGAAGTGTATAAGCGGAAGATAGGTATTAATAAAGGGGATATTAATAAGGTCTTGAGGATGTCTCTCCAAGAGAGAACCCGCAGTAACGGATTTAAATTAGATAAGTTTAGATTTAGAAAGGACATAGGAAAGTATTGGTTTGGAAATAGGGTAGTTGATGAGTGGAACAGTCTACCTAGTTGGGTTATTGAGGCTGGGACTTTGGGTAGTTTCAAATTTAGGTTGGATAAGTACATGAGTGGGAGGGGTTGGATTTGAGTGGGACTTTCACATCAGAGCTTATTTCTTGGGTGGCATTGAAAATTGGGTTGGGCAAATGTTTTGTTAGTGGGATAAATTGTAAAGGACCTGCCTAGTATGGGCCAACAGGCCTCCTGCAGTGTTCCTCCTTTCTTATGTTCTTATGTTCTTATGAGTGGAACAAACTCCCGAGTACCGTCATAGAAGCTAAAACGTTGTGTAGTTTTAAAAATAGGTTAGATAAATACATGAGTGGGTTCGGTGGGTGTGAGTTGGACCTGACTAGCTTGTGCTACTAGGTCAGACGACATGCTCCTTCCTTAAGTGAATGTAACCTGACCTGACTAGGTTAGGGCATTGGGTTAAGCCGATAGGAGAACTGGACCTGCCTCGCATGGACCAGTAAACCTGTTGAAGTGTTCCTTCTTTCTTATGTTCTTATGTCCCTCAAGACACATCAGACTTGTGTGGCCCTCAAGACACATCAGACTTGTGTGGCCCTCAAGACACATCAGACTTGTGTGGACCTCAAGACACATCAGACTTGTGTGGACCTCAAGACACATCAGACTTGTGTGGCCCTCAAGACACATCAGACTTGTGTGGCCCTCAAGACACATCAGACTTGTGTGGCCCTCAAGACACATCAGACTTGTGTGGACCTCAAGACACATCAGACTTGTGTGGACCTCAAGACACATCAGACTTGTGTGGACCTCAAGACACATCAGACTTGTGTGGCCCTCAAGACACATCAGACTTGTGTGGCCCTCAAGACACATCAGACTTGTGTGGCCCTCAAGACACATCAGACTTGTGTGGCCCTCAAGACACATCAGACTTGTGTGGCCCTCAAGACACATCAGACTTGTGTGGCCCTCAAGACACATCAGACTTGTGTGGCCCTCAAGACGCATCAAACTTTCCTGATCTCCAGACTTGTGTACACTGTCAGGTTAATTTTAAGTCGGTGTCAACATCTGACGATAATGGTAGCGTATACATCGTAAATTAAAACAATTAACGGGATTTAAGTACCAACGACCACACTAGGGTCTTAAAAATGCATGGTAAACTTTAGACCACCAGAATACTCTGATACCAAAAATTAAGGATTAAAGTATACTCTCAGTATGTATATACACTAAGAGAAATACACCTTGTAACATAAACACATATGCAGTTTAATGTGATCCTTTATTGACAACGTTTCGCCCACACAGTGGGATTTTTCAAGTTACAAACCTGGGGTGGAAGGTACGCGAGTACCTTGTGACTTGAAAAAGCCCACTGTGTGGGCGAAACGTTGTCAATAAAGGATCACATTAAACTGCATATGTGTTTATGTTTCCATTGTGTCGGTATTTCATACCATTTATCTTCAGAAATACACCTCTCAGTGTATACACAGACATGTAGATGAATGGTTCAGAGAACCGACATGTTGATAAATTAGACACAAGTGCAACTCTTGGGTATCTGTATTGAGGAAACGTTTCTCCACACAGTGGCTTCATCAGTCCATACAAAGGAGAATCTTGAAGAACAGGAGGAGAATGAGGTAATCAGTCCCTCAACCTTGAGTCGATGTGGTCAGTCCATCAATCTTGAATAGAATCAATTCAAGATTGATGGACTGACCACATCGACTCAAGGTCCCTGATTACCTCATTCTCCTCCTGTTCTTCAAGATTCTCCTTTGTATGGACTGATGAAGCCACTGTGTGGCGAAACGTTTCCTCAATAAAGATACCCAAGAGTTGCACTTGTGTCTAATTTATCATACACAGACATGAGTCCCGTAGAGAGCGCAAGTCACAGTCTTCTCGTAACTGCGCAGGATCAAAAACGGAAATAAATACGTCTTACAACCTCAATAGTTTCATTATAACCGCATCAGAGAAAACAAAAAAAAAATTGAGACTTTCGGATTTTTTGTAAAACAATTCAGAGTGAATAACATTCTCAAAAATTTTGTTAATGCAAAGAATAATCATGATAGGAACCAGATGTTTTCTCCCTTTTGTGGAATGAATTAAAAAAAATAGATTTACTTTCTATCACGAACACGAAAATGGAGTTAGAATGTTTCAGAATAAATTTGGAATGTCACCAGAAGAGGCCTCCAAAATTTATGCAGTGACGTTAACTGTCGGACAAGTCAGTGATATTCTGACTTTTTTGTGAATTTTGTCGGACAAGTTAGTGATATTCTGATTTTTTTGCGAATTTTGTCGGACAAGTTAGTGATATTCTGACTTTTTTGCGAATTTTGTCGGACAAGTTAGTGATATTCTGACTTTTTTGCGAATTTTGTCGGACAAGTTAGTGATATTCTGATTTTTTTGCGAATTTTGTCGGACAAGTTAGTGATATTCTGACTTTTTTGCGAATTTTGTCGGACAAGTCAGTGATATTCTGACTTTTTTGCGAATTTTGTCGGACAAGTTAGTGATATTCTGATTTTTTTTATGAATTTTGTCGGACAAGTCAGTGATATTCTGACTTTTTTGCGAATTTTCTCGGACAAGTTAGTGATATTCTGACTTTTTTGTGAATTTTGTCGGACAAGTCAGTGATATTCTGACTTTTTTGCGAATTTTGTCGGACAAGTCAGTGATATTCTGACTTTTTTGTGAATTTTGTCGGACAAGATAGTGATATTCTGACTTTTTTGCGAATTTTGTCGGACAAGTCAGTGATATTCTGACTTTTTTGTGAATTTTGTCGGACAAGTCAGTGATATTCTGACTTTTTTGCGAATTTTGTCGGACAAGTCAGTGATATTCTGACTTTTTTGCGAATTTTGTCGGACAAGTCAGTGATATTCTGACTTTATTGCGAATTTTGTCGGACAAGTTAGTGATATTCTGACTTTTATCTATGATAAGTCTAGTCATATACTTATCTATGATAAGTCTAGTCATATACTTATCTATGATAAGTCTAGTCATATACTTATCTATGATAAGTCTAGTCAACTACTTATCTATGATAAGTCTAGTCATATACTTATCTATGATAAGTCTAGTCATATACTTATCTATGATAAGTCTAGTCATATACTTATCTATGATAAGTCTAGTCATATACTTATCTATGATAAGTCTAGTCATATACTTATCTATGATAAGTCTAGTCATATACTTATCTATGATAAGTCTAGTCAACTACTTATCTATGATAAGTCTAGTCAACTACTTATCTATGATAAGTCTAGTCAACTACTTATCTATGATAAGTCTAGTCATATTCAACTATATTGTATAATTATATCCAAATAAATAGCAAAAATAATTACGTATTGACACTTTAACAAACTTGATCACATTTACAACAATATTTGGTATCACATACATCTGCGAACAAATATTTTTAATAATTAAATTAACGAATTCGAAGAGTAAGTTCAAACTAAGTGAGGATCACTTGCATCACTGAGTGAGGATCACTTGCATCAGTAAATGAGGATCATTTGTATCACTGAGTGAGGATCACTTGCATCAGTAAGTGAGGATCACTTGCATCACTGACTGAGGATCACTTGCATCGGTAAGTGAGGATCACTTGCATCACTAAGTGAGGATCACTTGCATCAGTAAGTGAGGATCACTTGCATCACTGAGTGAGGATCACTTGCATCGGTAAGTGAGGATCACTTGCATCACTAAGTGAGGATCACTTGCATCAGTAAGTGAGGATCACTTGCATCACTAAGTGAGGATCACTTGCATCAGTAAGTGAGGATCACTTGCGCCACTAACTGAGGATCACTTGCATCACTGAGTGAGGATCACTTGCATCACTAAGTGAGGATCACTTGCATCACTAAGTGAGGATCACTTGCATCACTAAGTGAGGATCACTTGCATCACTAAGTGAGGATCACTTGCATCAGTAAGTGAGGATCACTTGCATCACTAAGTGAGGATCACTTGCATCACATCACTTATCAGTGAGGATCACTTGCATCAGTAAGTGAGGATCACTTGCATAAGTGAGGATCACTTGCATCACTAAGTGATCACTTGCGTCACTAAGTGAGGATCACTTGCATCACTGAGTGAGGATCACTTGCATCACTAAGTGAGATCACTTGCATCACTTGCATCAGTAAGTGAGGATCACTTGCATCACTAAGTGAGGATCACTTGCATCACTAAGTGAGGATCACTTGCATCACTAAGTGAGGATCACTTGCATCACTAAGTGAGGATCACTTGCATCACTAAGTGAGGATCACTTGCATCACTGAGTGAGGATCATTTGCATCACTGAGTGAGGATCACTTGTATCACTAAGTGAGGATCACTTGCATCACTAAGTGATGATCACTTGCATCACTAAGTGGGGATCACTTGCATCACTAAGTGAGGATCACTTGCATCACTAAGTGAGGATCACTTGCATCACTAAGTGAGGATTACTTGCATCACTGAGTGAGGATCACTTGCATCACTTGCATCACCAAGTGAGGATCACTTGCATCACTAAGTGAGGATCACTTGCATCACCAAGTGGGGATCACTTGCATCACTAAGTGAGGATCACTTGCATCACTAAGTGAGGATCACTTGCATCACTAAGTGAGGATCACTTGCATCACTAAGTGAGGATCACTTGCATCACTAAGTGAGGATCACTTGCATCACTAAGTGAGGATCACTTGCATCACTAAGTGAGGATCACTTGCATCACTAAGTGAGGATCACTTGCATCACTAAGTGAGGATCACTTGCATCACTAAGTGAGGATCACTTGCATCACTAAGTGAGGATCACTTGCATCACTAAGTGAGGATCACTTGCATCACTAAGTGAGGATCACTTGCATCACTAAGTGAGGATCACTTGCATCACTAAGTGAGGATCACTTGCATCACTAAGTGAGGATCACTTGCATCACTAAGTGAGTATCACTTGCATCACTAAGTGAGGATCACTTGCATCACTAAGTGAGGATCACCTAAGTGAGGATCACTTGAGGATCACTTGCATCACTAAGTGAGGATCACTTGCGTCACTAAGTGAGGATCACTTGCATCACTAAGTGAAGATCACTTGGATCACTAAGTGAGGATCACTTGCATCATTAAGTATCACTTGCATCACTAAGTGAGGATCACTTGCATCACTAAGTGAAGATCACTTGGATCACTAAGTGAGGATCACTTGCATCACTAAGTGAGTATCACTTGCATCACTAAGTGAGGATCACTTGCATCACTAAGTGAGGATCACTTGCATCACTAAGTGAGGATCACTTGCATCACTAAGTGAGGATCACTTGCATCACTAAGTGAGGATCACTTGCATCACTGAGTGAGGATCACTTGCATCACTAAGTGAGGATCACTTGCATCACTGAGTAAGGATCACTTGCATCACTAAGTGAGGATCACTTGCATCACTAAGTGAGGATCACTTGCATCACCAAGTGAGGATCACTTGCATCACCAAGTAAGGATCACTTGCATCACTAAGTGAGGATCACTTGCATCACTAAGTGAGGATCACTTGCATCACTAAGTGAGGATCACTTGCATCACTAAGTGAGGATCACTTGCATCACTGAGTGAGGATCACTTGCATCACTAAGTGAGGATCACTTGCATCACTAAGTGAGGATCACTTGCATCACTAAGTGAGGATCACTTGCATCACTAAGTGAGGATCACTTGCATCACTAAGTGAGGATCACTTGCATCACTAAGTGAGATCACTTGCATCACACTTGCATCACTGAGTGAGGATCACTTGCATCACTAAGTGAGGATCACTTGCATCACTAAGTGAGGATCACTTGCATCACTAAGTGAGGATCACTTGCATCACTGAGTGAGGATCACTTGCATCACTAAGTGAGGATCACTTGCATCACTGAGTGAGGATCACTTGCATCACTGAGTGAGGATCACTTGCATCACTAAGTGAGGATCACTTGCATCACTAAGTGAGGATCACTTGCATCACTGAGTGAGGATCACTTGCATCACTAAGTGAGGATCACTTGCATCACTAAGTGAGGATCACTTGCATCACTAAGTGAGGATCACTTGCATCACTAAGTGAGGATCACTTCACTTGAGGATCACTTGCATCACTAAGTGAGGATCACTTGCATCACTGAGTGAGGATCACTTGCATCACTAAGTGAGGATCACTTGCATCACTAAGTGAGGATCACTTGCATCACTAAGTGAGGATCACTTGCATCACTGAGTGAGGATCACTTGCATCACTAAGTGAGGATCACTTGCATCACTAAGTGAGGATCACTTGCATCACTTGATCACTTGCATCACATCACTAAGTGAGGCTCACTAGCATCACTAAGTGAGGATCACTTGCATCACTAAGTGAGGATCACTTGCATCACTAAGTGAGGATCATTTGCATCACTAAGTGAGGATCACTTGCATCACTAAGTGAGGATCACTTGCATCACTGAGTGAGGATCACTTGCATCACTGAGTGAGGATCACTTGCATCACTAAGTGAGGATCACTTGCATCACTAAGTGAGGATCACTTGCATCACTGAGTGAGGATCACTTGCATCACTAAGTGAGGATCACTTGCATCACTAAGTGAGGATCACTTGCATCACTAAGTGAGGATCACTTGCATCACTAAGTGAGGATCACTTGCATCACTGAGTGAGGATCACTTGCATCAGTAAGTGAGGATCACTTACATCACTGAGTGAGGATCACTTGCACCACTAAGTGAGGATCACTTGCATCACTAAGTGAGGATCACTTGCATCACTAAGTGAGGATCGATTGCATCACTGAGTGAAGATCACTTGCATCACTAAGTGAGGATCACTTGCATCACTGAGTATCACTTGCATCACTAAGTGAGGATCACTTGCATCACTAAGTGAGGATCACCTGCATCAGTAAGTGAGGATCGCTTGCATCACTAAGTGAGGATCACTTGCATCACTAAGTGAGGATCACTTGCATCACTAAGTGAGGATCACTTGCATCACTGAGTGAGGATCACTTGCATCACTGAGTGAGGATCACTTGCATCACTAAGTGAGGATCACTTGCATCACTAAGTGAGGATCACTTGCATCACTAAGTGGGGATCACTTGCATCACTAAGTGGGGATCACTTGCATCACTAAGTAAGGATCACTTGCATCACTGAGTGAGGATCACTTGCATCACTAAGTGAGGATTACTTGCATCACTGAGTGAGGATCACTTGCATCACTAAGTGAGGATCACTTGCATCACTAAGTGAGGTTCACTTGCATCACTAATTGAGGATCACTTGCATCACTAAGTGAGGATCACTTGCATCACTAAGTGAGGATCACTTGCATCACTAAGTGAGGATCACTTGCATCACTGAGTAAGGATAACTTGCATCACTGAGTGAGGATCACTTGCATCACTAAGTGAGGATCACTTGCATCACTAAGTGAGGATCACTTGCATCACTGAGTAAGGATAACTTGCATCACTGAGTGAGGATCACTTGCATCACTAAGTGAGGATCACTTGCATCACTAAGTGAGGATCACTTGCATCACTAAGTGAGGATCACTTGCATCAGTAAGTGAGGATCACTTGCATCACTAAGTGAGGATCACCTGCATCACTAACACAGAATTAGATAGTCTTCGGAAAGAGGTCTTGATAAGAGTGATAAAGAGATCTAACCACAAGTACGAAGAACTGAGACACTCACACAACATACGGGAATCTTTACTGAAGAAATGTATGTTACATAAGGTTCTCAGTTCTTCAAGTTGTCGGTTTTTAAAACCATTTATCACATAACCTCAAATATCACATGAAAAATAAACAGCTATTAAATGTATGTATGAATTCAATTTCTTCTAATTTAAGTGTAATTATTAACTTATTGTATTAACATTAAGGTTAATTTTTACTTTTTTGAGTGAAATGTCGGACGTTAAATATTTTTATATGTTATGTATTTTTGTGGTGTGACGCTTCCACAGTTTTCAACTTTATTGATGACCGGGTCACTTGATCGCTAAATATCGGCCACCTCAGGTCTGGAGATAACACATTTACGGCTTTATCAAGCCGTAACGGCTTGATAAAGCTCCTGGAGACCGAAATGTTGCAAAAATAAAATGTCACATTAGTTGCACTTGTGTCCTTTTACTGCACATTATTATGGCTGCCACACAGAGACTTTCATCTTATTATGCAATGACTATCACATATTTTATCATACAATGACTATCACATATTTTATCATACAATGACTATCACATATTTTATCATACAATGACTATCACATATTTTATCATACAATGACTATCACATATTTTATCATACAATGACTATCACATATTTTATCATACAATGACTATCACATATTTTATCATACAATGACTATCACATATTTTATCATGCAATGACTATCACATATTTTATCATACAATGACTATCACATATTTTATCATGCAATGACTATCACATATGTTATCATGCAATGACTATCACATATTTTATCATGCAATGACTATCACATATTTTATCATGCAATGACTATCACATATGTTATCATGCAATGACTATCACATATTTTATCATGCAATGACTATCACATATTTTATCATGCAATGACTATCACATATTTTATCATGCAATGACTATCACATATGTTATCATGCAATGACTATCACATATTTTATCATGCAATGACTATCACATATTTTATCATGCAATGACTATCACATATTTTATCATGCAATGACTATCACATATGTTATCATGCAATGACTATCACATATTTTATCATGCAATGACTATCACATATGTTATCATGCAATGACTATCACATATTTTATCATGCAATGACTATCATATATTTTATCATGCAATGACTATCACATATTTTATCATGCAATGACTATCACATATTTTATCATGCAATGACTATCACATATGTTATCATGCAATGACTATCACATATTTTATCATGCAATGACTATCACATATTTTATCATGCAATGACTACCACATATTTTATCAAACAATGACTATCACATATTTTATCATACAATGACTATCACATATTTTATCATACAATGACTACCACATATTTTATCATACAATGACTACCACATATTTTATCATACAATGACTACCACATATTTTATCATACAATGACTACCACATATTTTATCATACAATGACTACCACATATTTTATCATACAATGACTACCACATATTTTATCATACAATGACTATCACATATTTTATCATACAATGACTACCACATATTTTATCATACAATGACTACCACATATTTTATCATACAATGACTATCACATATTTTATCATACAATGACTACCACATATTTTATCATACAATGACTACCACATATTTTATCATACAATGACTACCACATATTTTATCATACAATGACTACCACATATTTTATCATACAATGACTATCACATATTTTATCATGCAATGACTATCACATATTTTATCATGCAATGACTATCACATATTTTATCATGCAATGACTATCACATATTTTATCATGCAATGACTATCACATATTTTATCATGCAATGACTATCACATATTTTATCATGCAATGACTATCACATATTTTATCATGCAATGACTATCACATATTTTATCATGCAATGACTATCACATATTTTATCATGCAATGACTATCACATATTTTATCATGCAATGACTATCACATATTTTATCATGCAATGACTATCACATATTTTATCATGCAATGACTACCACATATTTTATCATACAATGACTATCACATATTTTATCATACAATGACTACCACATATTTTATCATACAATGACTACCACATATTTTATCATACAATGACTACCACATATTTTATCATACAATGACTACCACACATTTTATCATACAATGACTATCACATATTTTATCATGCAATGACTATCACATATTTTATCATGCAATGACTATCACATATTTTATCATGCAATGACTATCACATATTTTATCATGCAATGACTATCACATATTTTATCATGCAATGACTATCACATATTTTATCATGCAATGACTATCACATATTTTATCATGCAATGACTATCACATATTTTATCATGCAATGACTATCACATATTTTATCATGCAATGACTATCACATATTTTATCATGCAATGACTATCACATATTTTATCATGCAATGACTATCACATATTTTATCATGCAATGACTATCACATATTTTATCATGCAATGACTATCACATATTTTATCATGCAATGACTATCACATATTTTATCATGCAATGACTATCACATATTTTATCATGCAATGACTATCACATATTTTATCATGCAATGACTATCACATATTTTATCATGCAATGACTATCACATATTTTATCATGCAATGACTATCACATATTTTATCATGCAATGACTATCACATATTTTATCATGCAATGACTATCACATATTTTATCATGCAATGACTATCACATATTTTATCATGCAATGACTATCACATATTTTATCATGCAATGACTATCACATATTTTATCAATCACACTTCATTTACTATTCCTTCCTCAGGTGAAAGAAATTTATTAGTTATTCAACAGTCAGTGGTAATTACTAGGGTTTTTATTTTGCATTTTCCAAGTTTCCCGATGTACTTTCCCCTCAGGGAAGGTTCCTTGATGTTGGTGAGGGGCTCTTGGTTTTGGGAATTGGATCTGTGCTCCAGTTCCCCGAATTAAGCCTGAATGCCTTCCACATCCACCTCCAGGCGCTGTATAATCCTACGGGTTTAGCGCTTCCCCTTGATTATAATAATAATCCCGATGTACTCTACATTTACCAAGACAAAAGTACTTAATAATTTGCAAGACAAAAGTACACAACATACAACAGTCAAGGGTAATTATCAGTTTTATTTATAATTTTTCATGTTTTTGAATGCATTTCATGTATTTTTTAGAATTAAGACTTATGATCTATACTAAGTGGTATAATTTTTGGTAATTTTAGTACTCATTAATTACGAATTGTCTAAAGGACAATTCTCATTTTGTTCTGTCTGCCAGTATCATCTTGTCTTGATATAGCTGTTTCTTTACTATTTCTCAATCACCCAACTATTTTTATCCACATCTCTTCTTCCTCCCGTCCTCTTCTCCCCATCCTCTGCCTTTCCTCTCGCTCTGTTCTCTTCTCTTGCTCTCCCCGCAGTCTATTTCCTGCCTTCCCTCCCTCCTCCTTCCCCAGCCCTCTCTCCTCCCACCCCAGCCCTCTGTCCTCCCACCCCAGCCCTCTGTCCTCCCCCCCCAGCCCTCTGTCCTCCCTCCCCAGCCCTCCCTCCTACAATCAGCCCCGGGGCTCAGGTGCGAGAAGTTCACCTAATCAGAAGATTTTGCCAGACTGTGAGTCCCATCCGGGAGAGGTTAATGCCTGGGGCCTGCCGTGAAGATGTGAATTGTGTTGACGATTGCGGCCGTGTTCCAGGTAGAAGCTGAGCCAGGCGCCACTTTCCAGCCCCCGCACTCAACCTAAATCCCTCCACTGACCGCTTTATTGATACTGATTTGTGCGTATTGCCTTGTATGTGGATTACGTTTAAGAGTTCGTCCGTGTATCATCCAGATAATGCGTTGAAATAAGTCTCTGGGGCTCTTCTGTTGGATCCGTCCGATAAAAACAAGGAATGAAAGTCAGTGGAAAAATGTGGTAGGTGTGTGTTGAGTGTGTGGCACCATCTATCCTTATAAACTGTCAATAATGGCATTAACAGAGCCGCACACCCGCGTAAACCAGCTGCTCCCTTCGTCCGAACCCTTGAACTTGACTTTGACTTCAGCCACTTTCGCCATTATATAGACAGAATTCACAAAACCCCAGGGATCTATGATCAAATTATTAATGATTTGTTGCCCCTAGCTGACGTTCAAAGAGGAAATATGTTAATTTATATCAATAGCGCAAATTTAACTGCGAAATTTATTAACCAACCTGGAATCTCTGAACAAAACATTCATTAATAACTGGCAAATGAACACAGTAGTAATAAACTTCAAGCCATTCCCTGCTAAGTCTAACGTCTACATCGTTCTTGGGCTGACTTTTTCGCCTTTACAGTGATATTATATAAGTTAATTTCATATATATCGAGGGGAGCCGGCAGGGTCAGGCTAGGAACGGGAGGAGTTCCCTACGGGCGCGTGTGGCGAGAAAGTGTCGCTCAAACCCGCCGAAGTAGCGAGTTTGGCTGCCTGGTAGCATCACCCGGCGCCCGAGGAAAGGAGGGGAAGCTGTTATATAGCAGCTATTAAGCATCCAGACAAACAATTACCAGGCGGGAAGAGCGTCTGTACAAGACAGTAATGGAGATCCAACAGTTGAATTACCCGAGGAGACGCCTTGAGTCCATGGCGAGGCGGGGTGGAGGTGGGCGGTCGCCAGGGAGAGCCACGTGCCACACGTCAATACCTTGATTTTTAAACCTCAGGTAAGCCAACCCACCTTACCCTTCCTCCTTCTCCTCCTCCTCGGCTTCCTTCCCTTCCCCTTGCAGTGCTGAGGCTCCTCCCACCTGGTAACGTTCGATTTTTGGTGGGTAAATATTGTTGGTTCCTTTACTAGCGAGTGTTACGAACACCTGTTTGAGTTGGTTACCTGTGGTAAACTGTGATGATGCTTGTACCTGTGGTGACCTGTGATGATGCCTGTACCTGTGTTGACCTGTGATGAAGCCTGTACCTGTGTTAACCTGTGATGATGCCTGTCCCTGTGTTAACCTGTGATGATGCCTGTACCTGTACTGACCTGTGATGAAGCCTGTACCTGTGTTAACCTGTGATGATGCTTGTACCTGTGGTGACCTGTGATGATGCCTGTACCTGTGGTGACCTGTGATGATGCCTGTACCTGTGTTGACCTGTGATGAAGCCTGTACCTGTGTTAACCTGTGATGATGCCTGTACCTGTGTTAACCTGTGATGATGCCTGTACCTGTGTTGACCTGTGATGAAGCCTGTACCTGTGTTAACCTGTGATGATGCCTGTACCTGTGTTAACCTGTGATGATGCTTGTACCTGAGTTGACCTGTGATTATGCCTGTACCTGTGGTGACCTGTAATGATGCCTGTACCTGCGTTGACCTGTTAAGATGCCTGTACCTGTGGCTACCTGTGATGAAACCTGTACCTGTGTTAACCTGTGATGATTCCTGTACCTGTGTTAACCTGTGATGATGCTTGTACCTGAGTTGACCTGTGATTATGCCTGTACCTGTGTTGACCTGTTATGATGCCTGTACTTCTGTTAACCTGTGATGATGCTTGTACCTGTGTTAACCTGTGATAATGCCTGTACCTGTGTTGACCTGTTATGATGCCTGTACCTGTGGTGACCTGTAATGATGCCTGTACCTGCGTTGACCTGTTAAGATGCCTGTACCTGTGGCTACTTGTGATGATGCCTGTACCTGTGTTGACCTGTGATTATGCCTTTACCTGTGTTGACCTGCTTTGATGCCTGTACCTGTGGTGACCTGTGATAATGCCTGTACCTGTGTGGACCAGTGATGACACCTGTACCTGTAGTGACCTGTGATGATACTTGTACATTTCTCAAAATGTATTTACACCGTAAGGGAGAAGTAACGACGTGCAGTGTCTGACTCCCTACCTAGAGACAGACGTGCAGTGTCTGACTCCCTACCTAGAGACAGACGTGCAGTGTCTGACTCCCTACCTAGAGACAGACGTGCAGTGTCTGACTCCCTACCTAGAGACAGACGTGCAGTGTCTGACTCCCTACCTAGAGACAGGCGTGCAGTGTCTGACTCCCTACCTAGAGACAGACGTGCAGTGTCTGACTCCCTACCTAGAGACAGACGTGCAGTGTCTGACTCCCTACCTAGAGACAGACTCGCTTCATACATGGGCTTATGAGCAGTTGAATCAACATCCATGTGGAATAATAATGCTTCTTCCCTAGAAATTAGCATTCATAAATATAATTAGTCTTTCACTCACCAGTTAAAGTTGGGTCATCTTAATGTGGTTGGGGAAGAATCAGCGGCTGGAATGATACTGTCTCGCCAGAGCTCATGGAAGAGGAAGCAATTGCAAATGCTCCGGATATTCCCCCCATCGTAATTTCAATGCTGTGTGATCCCCCAGCCTATTTATATGCTCAGTCTTGACGTTTACGTGCTCTAAACCCGTAAGACAAGTTAATAAAAAGAGTATATCAGACACTTGTCACATAAATGACTAAATTGAAAAATATTATGTTCCCTTTTCTTTTATGGATTTGATTAATTAGACACATGTGCAACTCTTGGGTATCTTTATTGAGGAAACGTTTCGCCACACAGTGGCTTCATCAGTCCATACGTAGGAGAAACTTGAAGAACAAGAGGAGAATGAGGTAATCAGTCCCTCAACCTTGAGGGACTGATTACCTCATTCTCCTCTTGTTCTTCAAGTTTCTCCTACGTATGGACTGATGAAGCCACTGTGTGGCGAAACGTTTCCTCAATAAAGATACCCAAGAGTTGCACATGTGTCTAATTTATCAACATGTCGGTTCTCTGAACCATTTATCTTTTATGGATTTTCTCGTGAGTTGTCCATCAGATGTCTGATGAAAATGCTAAGCTGATATAATATAATAATAATAATAATAATAATAATAATAATAATAATAATAATAATAATAATAATAATAATAATAATAATAATAATAATAATAATAATAATAATAATAATAATAATAATAATAATAATAATAATAATAATAATAATAATAATAATAATAATAATGATAATAATAATAATAATAATAATAATAATAATAATAATAATAATAATAATAATAATAATAATAATAATAATAATCTTTATTTCTACCAGTACATGTACAAGGTATACAGACCATAGCTGACATCAGTGACATACTACTATATAGAAAGCCCCATTTTATGCTGAGCATTTCGGGCAAATTAGGTCAGTTTTGTCCCAGGATGCGACCCACACCAGTCCACTAACACCCAGGTACCTATTATTACTGATGGGTGAACATGGACAACCGGTGTAAGGAAACGTGCCCAATGCTTCCAACCCTTTGCCGGGAATCGAACCTGGACCCTCACCTTGTGAAGCTAGAGCTTCACACGGTGAGGGTCCGGGTGAGGGTGAGGGTGAGGGTCCGGGTGAGGGTGACGGTTCGGGTGAGGGTGAGGGTCCAGGTGAGGGTGAGGATCAAGGTGAGGGTGAGGATCCAGGTGAGGGTGAGGGTCAAGGTGAGGGTGAGGATCCAGGTGAGGGTGAGGGTCAAGGTGAGGGTGAGGGTCCAGGTGAGGGTGAGGGTCAAGGTGAGGGTGAGGGTCCAGGTGAGGGTGAGGGTCCGGGTGAGGGTGAGGGTCCGGGTGAGGGTGAGGGTCCAGGTGAGGGTGAGGGTCCGGGTGAGGGTGAGGGTCCGGGTGAGGGTAAGGGTGAGGGTCCGGGTGAGGGTGAGGGTGAGGGTCCGGGTGAGGGTGAGAGTCCGGGTGAGAGTGAGGGTCCAGGTGAGGGTGAGGGTCCGGGTGAGGGTGAGGGTCCGGGTGAGGGTGAGGGTCCGAGTGAGGGTGAGAGTGAGGGTCCGGGTGAGGGTGAGGATCCGGGTGAGGGTGAGGGTCCGGGTGAGGGTGAGGGTGATGATGAGGGTCCGGGTGAGGGTGAGGGTCCGGGTGAGGGTGAGGATCCGGGTGAGGGTGAGGGTGAGGGGTCCGGGTGAGGGTGAGGGTCCGGGTGAGGGTGAGGGTGAGGGTCCGGGTGAGGATGAGGGTGAAGGTCCGGGTGAGGGTGAGGGTGAGGGTCCGGGTGAGGGTGAGGGTCAAGGTGAGGGTGAGGGTCCGGGTGGGTGAGGGTCCGGGTGAGGGTGAGGGTCCAGGTGAGGGTGAGGGTCCGGGTGAGGGTGAGGGTCCGGGTGAGGGTGAGGGTCCGGGTGAGGGTGAGGGTCCGGGTGAGGGTGAGGGTGAGGGTGAGGGTGAGGGTCCGGGTGAGGGTGAGGGTCCGGGTGAGGGTGAGGGTGAGGGTGAGGGTCCGGGTGAGGGTGAGGGTGAGGGTCCGGGTGAGGGTGAGGGTGAGGGTCCGGGTGAGGGTGAGGGTGAGGGTCCGGGTGAGGGTGAGGGTCCGGGTGAGGGTGAGGGTGAGGGTCCGGGCGAGAGTGAGGGTCCGGGTGAGGGTGAAGGTGAGGGTGAGGGTGAGGGTCCGGGTGAGGGTCCGGGTGAGGGTGAGGATCCGGGTGAGGGTGACGGTCCGGGTGAGGGTGAGGGTCCGGGTGAGGGTGAGGGTCCGGGTGAGGGTGAGGGTCCGGGTGAGGGTGAGGATCCGGGTGAGGGTGACGGTCCGGGTGATGGTGAGGGTCCGGGTGAGGGTGAGGGTCCAGCTGAGGGTGAGGGTCTGGGTGAGGGTGAGGGTCCGGGTGAGGGTGAGGGTCCGGGTGAGGGTGAGGGTCCAGGTGAGGGTGAGGGTCCAGGTGAGGGTGAGGGTCCGGGTGAGGGTGATGGTCCAGGTGAGGGTGAGGGTCCGGGTGAGGGTCCGGGTGAGGGTGAGGGTCTAGGTGACGGTGAGGGTCCGGGTGAGGGTAAGGGTCCGGGTGAGGGTGAGGGTGAGGGTCCGGGTGAAAGTGAGGGTAAGGGGTCTGGGTGAGGGTGAGGGTGAGGGTGAGGGTCCGGGTGAGGGTGATGGTCAGGGTGAGGGTGAGGGTCCGGGTGAGGGTGAGGGTCCGGGTGAGGGTGAGGGTGAGGGTCCGGGTGAGGGTGAGGGTGAGGGTCCGGGTGAGGGTGAGGATGAGGGTGAGGGTGAGGGTCCGGGTGAGGGTGAGGATCCGGGTGAGGGTGAGGGTCCGGGTGAGGGTGAGGATGAGGGTGAGGGTCCGGGTGAGGGTGAGGATCCGGGTGAGGGTGAGGGTCCGGGTGAGGGTGAGGGTCCGGGTGAGGGTGAGGGTCCGGGTGAGGGTGAGGGTGAGGGTCCGGGTGAGGGTGAGCATCCGGGTGAGGGTGAGGGTGAGGGTGAGGGTCCGGGTGAGGGTCCGGGTGAGGGTGAGAGTCCAGGTGAGGGTGAGGGTCCGGATGAGGGTGAGTGTCCGGTTGAGGGTGAGGGAGGGTGAGGGTCGGGTGAGGGTGAGGTGGGTGGTCCGGGTGAGGGTGAGGGTGAGGGTGAGGGTGAGGGGGTGGGTCCGGGTGAGGGTGAGGATCCGGGTGAGGGTCCGGGTGAGGGTGAGGATCCGGGTGAGGGTGAGGGTCCGGGTGAGGGTGAGAGTCCGGGTGAGGGTGAGGGTCCGGGTGAGGGTGAGGGTGAGGGTGAGGGTCCGGGTGAGGGTGAGCATCCGGGTGAGGGTGAGAGTTCGGGTGAGGGTGAGGGTCTGGGTGAGGGTGAGGGTCCGGGTGAGGGTGAGGGTCCGGGTGAAGGTGAGGGTCCGGGTGAGGGTGAGAGTCCGAGAGTTTATGAAATCCTGGCACATGCAATGGACAAAGAGATTTAAAATACTTAATAATTCGCAAACAGCAACCTTTCCTAGGACGACCCCTACCTCGCCTTTCTTCCCCTACAGATTTATACGCTCTCCATGTCATTCTACTTTGATCCATTCTCTCTAAATGACCAAACCACCTCAACAACCCCTCTTCAGCCCTCTGACTAATACTTTTAGTAATTCCACACCTCCTAATTTTCACACTAGGAATTTTCACACATTGCCCTCAGACAGAACATCTCCACTGCCTCCAACCTCCTCCTCGCTGCAGCATTCACAACCCAAGCTTCACACCCATATAAGAGTGTTGGTACCAATATATTTTCATATATTCCCTTCTTTGCCTCATTAAATAACGTTTTTTTTTGTCTCCACAGATACCTCAACGCACCATTCACGTTTTTTCCTTCATCAATCCCATGGTTAACCCATCTGTTGACAAGTAAACTCCGAAATATCTGAAAACATTCACTTCTTCCATTCTCCCTCCCTCCAGTGTGATATCTAATTTTTCTTGTTTTAAATAATTTGATACCCTCATCACCTTACTCTTATATTTGTTCACTTTCAACTTTCTACCTTTACACACACTCCCAAACTCGTCCACCAACAATTGCAAGTTCTCTTTAGAATCTCCCATAAGCACAGTATCATCAGCAAAAAGTGACTATGTCAACTCCCATTTTGTATTTGATTCCCCATAATTTAACCTCACCCCTCTCCCGAACACCCTAGCATTTACTTCTTTTACTACCCCATCTATAAATATATTAAACAACCATGGTGACATTACACATCCCTGTCTAAGACCTACTTTTACTAGGAAGTAGTCTCCCTCTCTTCTACGCACCCTAACCTGAGCCTCACTATCCTCATAAAAACTCATTATTTGGAGTTTACCTGGAGAGGGTTTCGGCGGGTACACAGGCTTATGTGTTTGTACCCATGGCCCGGGTAGGCCATCCCACGAGGGAGAGAGCTAGTAGGCCTTCTGTCTTCCTGCTTGGCCGCTGTGTGAGTGTGGGCCCAGCATCCCACAGACTTGGGCAGGCCCAGAGGGCAGCACTTTAGTGGCACGAAATATGGACTAAGCTGGCAGACAGCATAGTCTGTCTGTGCAGACAGTACAGGCTGTCTACATAAGGGCCTGTAACCGTTCCCAGTAATTTAGGCGCCTTATCGTACTTATGTGTGCCGTGAAAGCTCCCTGCACACTCTCCAGGTCTGCAATGTCGCCAGCCTTGAAGGGGGCAGTTAGTGTACACCAGTATTCCAGCCTAGAGAGAACAAGCGATTTGAAGAGAATCATCATGGGCTTGGTGTCCCTAGTTTTGAAGATTTACATTATCCATCCTATCATTTTCCTAGCAGATACGGTAGATACATTGTTGTGGTCTTTGAAGGCGAGATCCTCTGACATTATCACTCACAACTCCTTCACATTACTTTATCGCTCTATTGTATTGTTAGAATTTGTCGTATACCCTGATGCAATTTTAATTTCCTCAAGTTTTCCATGTATGAGTAGTTGAAATTTCTCTTCTTCGAATTTCATATTGTTTAGAGTGGCCCATTTGAAGATTTGGTTGATGTCCGCTTGGAGTCTCGCAGTGTCTTCGATGGAGGTCACTGCTATGGCAATCCGGATGTCATCTGCAAAGGAAGACACGGAGCTATGGCTTACATCTCTGTCTATGTCACATATAAGGATGAGGAATAGAATGGGAGCGAGTACTGTGCCTTTTGGAACAGAGCTTCTCACAGTAGCTGCCTCAGACTTTACTCTGTTTATTATTACTCTTTGTGTTCTATTTGTCAGGAAGTTACAGATCCATCTACCAACTTTTCCTGTTATTCCTTTATCACGCATTTTGTGTGCTATTACACCATGGTCACACTTGTCGAAAGCTTTTGCAAAGTCTGTGTATTCTGCATTTGCATATCGTGTATCCTTTCAACATCCAGGACCTTGTCAAAGTGATCCAGTAGCTGGGACAGGCAGGAGCGAACTGCTCTAAACCCGTGTTTAGTAACTTACTACCTATTCTGTATCCTTGCTAGGTGAACAGTGACAGCAGGCATAAGGTGAGTAACACTCAGATACCTACTTACTGCTGGGTGAACAGTGACAGCAGGCATAAGGTGACTAACACTCAGATACCTACTTACTGCTAGATGAACAGGGACAGCAGGCATAAGGTGACTAACACCCATGTACCAACTTACTGTTAGGTGAACCCCATCCTTCATATTCATTATATTTATTCTCTTCATTTCTCTTTGAAGTTATTAAATAAATCAGAAATCCAAATTAATTCCCATTCCTCTGATCAAGATTCCTTTATCGTCCATGATTACCTGATTACCACCCCTATGATCTTGACCCACATCCCTCACCTCCCTCCCCATATTACCTTGCACACTTTCACCCCATCTCCACTTACCCATTACCCTACGAACTTCCATAAATACATATCCAGCCTCACTACCTCTCCAACTCTCTCACCCATTCTATGGTGTAATGAATGACGTTGTACCAGCAGTAAAAGCCTGGTTGATCAGGCCCTGATCCAAGAGGGTAAACACTCCCTGGATTTTAAACTTAAGCTGGTAAAACATCTTTAAAGTTAACCTATACAGCACAGCACGACCCGCACATAGAACATAGGAGCTTACGACGACCTCTCGGTCGATCTTGGACCATTTACAAAGTCACACTAACACTAAAGATAGTGGGAGCCAATATATATAGGCCAGCAGACAGGGACCAATAAAAGTAGTGATGGTAGAGGTAAGGATGGAAATACCCCTCAAGGAAGGTTCCTTGATGTTGGTGAGGGGCTCTTGATTTAGGGAATTGGATCTGTGCTCCAGTTCCCCGAATTAAGCCTGAATGCCTTCCACATCCCCCCCCAGGCGCTGTATAATCCTCCGGGTTTAGCGCTTCCCCCTTGATTATAATAATATATAATATAAGGATGGAAATAGAAATGGTAGTAGTAGTAGTAGTAGTAGTAGTAGTAGTAGTAGTTGTTGTTGTTGTTGTTGTTGTACTGGCTCCTTTTAACTTTAGTGTTAGTGTGACTTTGTAAACAGGCCAAGACCATTTACAGAGTCACTGTCAGGTATACAGTATAAATGACATGTTAAAAGTTAGAGGGCGACTACTTTGGTGATGCATCACGTATTGAAGACATACATCTAACAGTACCAGTACAGGGTACACTACCACAATACTGGTAGTGTACCACCACGGTGTACACTACCACACTACTGGTAGTGTACCACCACGGTGTACACTACCACACTCCTGGTAGTGTACCACCACGGTGTACACTACCACACTCCTGGTAGTGTACCAACACGGTGTACACTACCACACTCCTGGTAGTGTACCACCACGGTGTACACTACCACAATACTGGGAGTGTACCACCACGGTGTACACTACCACACTACTGGTAGTGTACCACCACGGTGTACACTACCACACTACTGGTAGTGTACCAACACGGTGTACACTACCATACTCCTGGTACTGTACCAACATGGTGTACACTACCACAGTCCTGGTAGTGTACCACCACGGTGTACACTACCACACTCCTGGTAGTGTACCACCACGGTGTACATTACCACACTCCTGGTAGTGTACCACCACGGTGTACACTACCACACTACTGGTAGTGTACCACCACGGTGTACACTAGCACACTACTGGTAGTGTACCACCACGGTGTACACTACCACACTACTGGTAGTGTACCACCACGGTGTACACTAGCACACTACTGGTAGTGTACCACCACGGTGTACACTACCACACTACTGGTAGTGTACCACCACGGTGTACACTAGCACACTACTGGTAGTGTACCACCACGGTGTACACTAGCACACTACTGGTAGTGTACCACCACGGTGTACACTAGCACACTACTACTACTGGTAGTGTACTACACACTACTGGTAGTGTACCACCACGGTGTACACTACCACACTACTGGTAGTGTACCACCACGGTGTACACTAGCACACTACTGGTAGTGTACCACCACGGTGTACACTAGCACACTACTGGTAGTGTACCACCACGGTGTACACTACCACACTACTGGTAGTGTACCACCACGGTGTACACTACCACACTCCTGGTAGTGTACCACCACGATGTACACTACCACGCTCCTGGTAGTGTACCACCACGGTGTACACTACCACACTCCTGGTAGTGTACCACCACGGTGTACACTACCACACTCCTGGTAGTGTACCACCACGGTGTATACTATCACACTCCTGGTAGTGTACCACCACGGTGTACACTACCACACTCCTGGTAGTGTACCACCACGGTGTACGCTACCACACTCCTGGTAGTGTACCACCACGGTGTACTACCACACTCCTGGTAGTGTACCACCACGGTGTACACTACCACACTCCTGGTAGTGTACCACCACGGTGTACACTACCACACTCCTGGTAGTGTACCACCACGGTGTACACTACCACACTCCTGGTAGTGTACCACCACGGTGTACACTACCACACTCCTGGTAGTGTACCACCACGGTGTACACTACCACACTCCTGGTAGTGTACCACCACGGTGTACACTACCACACTCCTGGTAGTGTACCACCACGGTGTACCACCACGGTGTACACTACCACACTCCTGGTAGTGTACCACCACGGTGTACACTACCACACTCCTGGTAGTGTACCACCACGGTGTACACTACCACACTCCTGGTAGTGTACCACCACGGTGTACACTACCACACTCCTGGTAGTGTACCACCACGGTGTACACTACCACACTCCTGGTAGTGTACCACCACGGTGTACACTACCACACTCCTGGTAGTGTACCACCACGGTGTACACTACCACACTCCTGGTAGTGTACCACCACGGTGTACACTACCACACTCCTAGTAGTGTACCACCACGGTGTACACTACCACACTCCTGGTAGTGTACCACCACGGTGTACACTACCACACTCCTGGTAGTGTACCACCACGGTGTACACTACCACACTCCTGGTAGTGTACCACCACGGTGTACACTACCACACTCCTGGTAGTGTACCACCACGGTGTACACTACCACACTCCTGGTAGTGTACCACCACGGTGTACACTACCACACTCCTGGTAGTGTACCACCACGGTGTACACTACCACACTCCTGGTAGTGTACCACCACGGTGTACACTACCACACTCCTGGTAGTGTACCACCACGGTGTACACTACCACACTCCTGGTAGTGTACCACCACGGTGTACACTAGCACACTACTGGTAGTGTACCACCACGGTGTACACTAGCACACTCCTGGTAGTGTACCACCACGATGTACACTACCACGCTCCTGGTAGTGTACCACCACGGTGTACACTACCACACTCCTGGTAGTGTACCACCACGGTGTACACTACCACACTCCTGGTAGTGTACCACCACGGTGTATACTATCACACTCCTGGTAGTGTACCACCACGGTGTACACTACCACACTCCTGGTAGTGTACCACCACGGTGTACGCTACCACACTCCTGGTAGTGTACCACCACGGTGTACTCTACCACACTCCTGGTAGTGTACCACCACGGTGTACACTACCACACTCCTGGTAGTGTACCAACACGGTGTACACTACCACACTCCTGGTAGTGTACCACCACGGTGTACACTACCACACTCCTGGTAGTGTACCACCACGGTGTACACTACCACACTCCTGGTAGTGTACCACCACGGTGTACACTACCACACTCCTGGTAGTGTACCACCACGGTGTACACTACCACACTCATGCACACTTATACACATTCAAACCCACATACACACACATACTCACTCATACATACAATCATACACACTTATACACACACACAAAAACACACTTATACACACACTCATAAGCACTTATACACACTCATACACACTTATACACATAAATACACACTTATACACACTAATACATACTTATACACACACTCATACACACACTCATATACACTTATACACACTCATACGCACTTATATTCACCAAATACACATACATGCACTCATACACACTTATACACACACTCATACATATTTATGCACATAATCATACGCTCTTATGCATACAATCATATACACTTATACACACATTCAAACACACTGATACACACATATACTCACTTATACACACAATCATACACACTTATGCACACCCTCATACACATTTGAACAGTCATGCACACTTATACACACACGTTTATACACTAATACATACTTATACACATAAACATATACACACACTCAAACACATTTATACACACACTCAAACACACTTAAACACACACTCATACACACTTACACACACTCATACACACTTATGCACACCCTCAAACACATTTGTACACTCATACACACTTATACACACAAACATATTTATAAACACCCTCAAATACATTTATGCACACACTCATATACACTTATACACACACTCATACACACTTGTGCACACAAACATACTTATACACACACTTATACACACAAACACACTTATATACACACTCAAACACACTTATACACTCAAACACACTTATACACACACTCATACACACAAACACACTTATACACACACTCATGCACACTTATACACACAAACACACTTATACACTCACTCATACACACTTATACACACAAACACACTTATACACACAAACACACTTATACACACACTCATACACACTTATACACACAAACACACTTATACACTCACTCATACACACTTATACACACAAACACACTTATACACTCACTCATACACACTTATACACACAAACACACTTATACACACAAACACACTTATACACACACTCATACACACTTACACACAAACACACTTATACACACATTCATACACACAAACACACTTATACACACAATCATGCACACTTATACACACAAACACACTTATACACACACTCATACACACTTATACACACAAACACACTTATACACACACTCATACACACTCATACACACAAACACACTTATACACACACTCATACACACAAACACACTTATACACACACTCATACACACTTATACACACAAACACACTTATACACACAAACACACTTATACACACACTCATACACACTTATACCCACAAACACACTTATACACACACTCATACACACTTATACACACAAACACACTTATACACACTCATACACACTTATACACACAAACACACTTATACACACAAACACACTTATACACTCACTCATACACACTTATACACACACTCATACACACTTATACACACACTCATACACACTTATACACACAAACACACTTATACACACTCATACACACTTATACACACAAACACACTTATACACACTCATACACACTTATACACACAAACACACTTATACACACACTCATACACACAAACACACTTATACACACACTCATACACACTTATACACACAAACACACTTATACACACAAACACACTTATACACACACTCATACACACTTATACCCACAAACACACTTATACACACACTCATACACACTTATACACACAAACACACTTATACACACACATACTCACTCATACATACAATCATACACACTTATACACACACTCAAACACTCTTTTACACACAAAGACACTTGTACACACACTCAAACACACTTATACACACACTCAAACACACTTATACACTCAAACACACTTATACACACACTCAAACACACTTATACACTCAAACACACTTATACACACAAACACAGTTACACACACTCATACACACTTATACACACACACACACTTATACACACACTCATACACACTTATACACACACTCATACACACTTATACACACACTCATACACACTTATACACACACACACACTTATACACACACTCATACACACTTATACACACACTCATACACACTTATACACACACTCATACACACTTATACACACAGTCATACACACTTATACACACACTCATACACACTTATACACACACTCATACACACTTATACACACACTCATACACACTTATACACACACTCATACACACTTATACACACAAACACACTGATACACACACTCATACACACTTATACACACACTCATACACACTTATACACACACTCATACACACTTATACACACACTCATACACACTTATACACACACTCATACACACTTATACACACACTCATACACACTTATACACACACTCATACACACTTATACACACACTCATACACACTTATACACACACTCATACACACTTATACACACACTCATACACACTTATACACACACTCATACACACTTATATACACACTTATACACACACTCATACACACTTATACACACACTCATACACACTTATACACACAAACACACTTATACACACACTCATACACACTTATACACACAAACACACTTATACACACACTCATACACACTTATACACACACTCATACACACTTATACACACACTCATACACACTTATACACACACTCATACACACTTATACACACACTCATACACACTTATACACACACTCATACACACTTATACACACACTCATACACACTTATACACACACTCATACACACTTATACACACAAACACACTTATACACACACTCATACACACTTATACACACACTCATACACACTTATACACACAAACACACTTATACACACACTCATACACACTTATACACACACTCATACACACTTATACACACAAACACACTTATACACACACTCATACACACTTATACACACAAACACACTTATACACACACTCATACACACTTATACACACAAACACACTTATACACACACTCATACACACTTATACACACAAACACACTTATACACACACTCATACACACTTATACACACACTCATACACACTCATACACACTTTTCACATATTTTTCAATATTTTATTCATAATAAAATAAGTTAAGTTTTATATTGATCATAAAAATTAAAAATCTCATACGAGAATATTTTTAAAATTTTAAAAGATTATCCGATATTTTCAATAAATATACATAAAAATTACCTATTTTTATCAAAATCTTGATCCAAGGAAATGGAGACAGGTTGGTCTTGGAGGCTGTGGGGAGGTGAAGGATGGTAGGGGAGGTGGAGGTTAAGGGAGGTGAAGGATGGTAGGGGAGGTGGAGGTTATGGGAGGTGGAGGTTAAGGGAGGTGAAGGATGGTAGGGGAGGTGGAGGTTATGGGAGGTGAAGGATGGTAGGGGAGGTGGAGGTTATGGGAGGTGAAGGATGGTAGGGGAGGTGGAGGTTATGGGAGGTGAAGGATGGTAGGGGAGGTGGAGGTTATGGGAGGTGGAGGTTAAGGGAGGTGAAGGATGGTAGGGGAGGTGGAGGTTATGGGAGGTGAAGGATGGTAGGGGAGGTGGAGGTTATGGGAGGTGAAGGATGGTAGGGGAGGTGGAGGTTATGGGAGGTGAAGGATGGTAGGGGAGGTGGAGGTTATGGGAGGTGAAGGATGGTAGGGGAGGTGGAGGTTAAGGGAGGTGAAGGATGGTAGGGGAGGTGGAGGTTAAGGGAGGTGAAGGATGGTAGGGGAGGTGGAGGTTATGGGAGGTGAAGGATGGTAGGGGAGGTGGAGGTTATGGGAGGTGAAGGATGGTAGGGGAGGTGGAGGTTAAGGGAGGTGAAGGATGGTAGGGGAGGTGGAGGTTAAGGGAGGTGAAGGATGGTAGGGGAGGTGGAGGTTAAGGGAGGTGAAGGATGGTAGGGGAGGTGGAGGTTAAGGGAGGTGAAGGATGGTAGCGGAGGTGAGGTTAAGGGAGGTGAAGGATGGTAGGGGAGGTGGAGGTTAAGGGAGGTGAAGGATGGTAGGGGAGGTGGAGGTTAAGGGAGGTGAAGGATGGTAGGGGAGGTGGAGGTTAAGGGAGGTGAAGGATGGTAGGGGAGGTGGAGGTTAAGGGAGGTGAAGGATGGTAGGGGAGGTGGAGGTTAAGGGAGGTGAAGGATGGTAGGTTAAGGGAGGTGAAGGATGGTAGGGGAGGTATGGGAGGTGAAGGATAGGGGAGGTGGAGGTAGGGGGAGGTGAAGGATGGTTATGGGAGGTGAAGGATGGTAGGGGAGGTGGAGGTTAAGGGAGGTGAAGGATAAGGGAGGTGTAGGATGGTAGGGGAGGTGGAGGTTAAGGGAGGTGAAGGATGGTAGGGGAGGTGAGGTTAAGGGAGGTGAAGGATGGTAGGGGAGGTGAGGTTAAGGGAGGTGAAGGATGGTAGGGGAGGTGGAGGTTAAGGGAGGTGAAGGATGGTAGGGGAGGTGAGGTTAAGGGAGGTGAAGGATGGTAGGGGAGGTGGAGGTTATGGCAGGTGAAGGATGGTAGGGGAGGTGGAGGTTAAGGGAGGTGAAGGATGGTAGGGGAGGTGGAGGTTAAGGGAGGTGAAGGATGGTAGGGGAGGTGGAGGTTATGGGAGGTGAAGGATGGTAGGGGAGGTGGAGGTTAAGGGAGGTGAAGGATGGTAGGGGAGGTGGAGGTTAAGGGAGGTGAAGGATGGTAGGGGAGGTGGAGGTTATGGGAGGTGAAGGATGGTAGGGGAGGTGGAGGTTATGGGAGGTGAAGGATGGTAGGGGAGGTGGAGGTTATGGGAGGTGAAGGATGGTAGGGGAGGTGGAGGTTAAGGGAGGTGAAGGATGGTAGGGGAGGTGGAGGTTATGGCAGGTGAAGGATGGTAGGGGAGGTGGAGGTTATGGGAGGTGAAGGATGGTAGGGGAGGTGGAGGTTAAGGGAGGTGAAGGATGGTAGGGGAGGTGGAGGTTATGGGAGGTGAAGGATGGTAGGGGAGGTGGAGGTTAAGGGAGGTGAAGGATGGTAGGGGAGGTGGAGGTTATGGCAGGTGAAGGATGGTAGGGGAGGTGGAGGTTATGGGAGGTGAAGGATGGTAGGGGAGGTGGAGGTTAAGGGAGGTGAAGGATGGTAGGGGAGGTGGAGGTTATGGGAGGTGAAGGATGGTAGGGGAGGTGGAGGTTATGGGAGGTGAAGGATGGTAGGGGAGGTGGAGGTTATGGGAGGTGAAGGATGGTAGGGGAGGTGGAGGTTAAGGGAGGTGAAGGATGGTAGGGGAGGTGGAGGTTATGGGAGGTGAAGGATGGTAGGGGAGGTGGAGGTTATGGGAGGTGAAGGATGGTAGGGGAGGTGGAGGTTATGGGAGGTGAAGGATGGTAGGGGAGGTGGAGGTTAAGGGAGGTGAAGGATGGTAGGGGAGGTGGAGGTTAAGGGAGGTGAAGGATGGTAGGGGAGGTGGAGGTTATGGGAGGTGAAGGATGGTAGGGGAGGTGGAGGTTATGGGAGGTGAAGGATGGTAGGGGAGGTGGAGGTTAAGGGAGGTGAAGGATGGTAGGGGAGGTGGAGGTTATGGGAGGTGAAGGATGGTAGGGGAGGTGGAGGTTAAGGGAGGTGAAGGATGGTAGGGGAGGTGGAGGTTAAGGGAGGTGAAGGATGGTAGGGGAGGTGGAGGTTAAGGGAGGTGAAGGATGGTAGGGGAGGTGGAGGTTATGGGAGGTGAAGGATGGTAGGGGAGGTGGAGGTTAAGGGAGGTGAAGGATGGTAGGGGAGGTGGAGGTTAAGGGAGGTGAAGGATGGTAGGGGAGGTGGAGGTTAAGGGAGGTGAAGGATGGTAGGGGAGGTGGAGGTTAAGGGAGGTGAAGGATGGTAGGGGAGGTGGAGGTTAAGGGAGGTGAAGGATGGTCGGGGAGGTGGAGGTTATGGGAGGTGAAGGATGGTAGGGGAGGTGGAGGTTAAGGGAAGTGAAGGATGGTAGGGGAGGTGGAGGTTAAGGGAGGTGAAGGATGGTAGGGGAGGTGGAGGTTAAGGGAGGTGAAGGATGGTAGGGGAGGTGGAGGTTAAGGGAGGTGAAGGATGGTAGGGGAGGTGGAGGTTAAGGGAGGTGAAGGATGGTAGGGGAGGTGGAGGTTATGGGAGGTGAAGGATGGTAGGGGAGGTGGAGGTTAAGGGAGGTGAAGGATGGTAGGGGAGGTGGAGGTTAAGGGAGGTGAAGGATGGTAGGGGAGGTGGAGGTTATGGGAGGTGAAGGATGGTAGGGGAGGTGGAGGTTAAGGGAGGTGAAGGATGGTAGGGGAGGTGGAGGTTAAGGGAGGTGAAGGATGGTAGGGGAGGTGGAGGTTAAGGGAGGTGAAGGATGGTAGGGGAGGTGGAGGTTAAGGGAGGTGAAGGATGGTAGGGGAGGTGGAGGTTAAGGGAGGTGAAGGATGGTAGGGGAGGTGGAGGTTAAGGGAGGTGAAGGATGGTAGGGGAGGTGGAGGTTAAGGGAGGTGAAGGATGGTAGGGGAGGTGGAGGTTAAGGGAGGTGAAGGATGGTAGGGGAGGTGGTGGTTAAGGGAGGTGAAGGATGGTAGGGGAGGTGGAGGTTAAGGGAGGTGAAGGATGGTAGGGGAGGTGGAGGTTAAGGGAGGTGAAGGATGGTAGGGGAGGTGGAGGTTAAGGGAGGTGAAGGATGGTAGGGGAGGTGGAGGTTAAGGGAGGTGAAGGATGGTAGGGGAGGTGGAGGTTAAGGGAGGTGAAGGATGGTAGGGGAGGTGGAGGTTGAGGTTAAGGGAGGTGAAGGATGGGAGGTGAAGGAT
Source organism: Cherax quadricarinatus (assembly GCF_038502225.1). NCBI lineage: Eukaryota > Metazoa > Arthropoda > Malacostraca > Decapoda > Parastacidae > Cherax > Cherax quadricarinatus. Next base: position 40,437 of record NW_027198119.1, read on the forward strand.
GGTAGGGGAGGTGGAGGTTAAGGGAGGTGAAGGATGGTAGGGGAGGTGGAGGTTAAGGCAGGTGAAGGATGGTAGGGGAGGTGGAGGTTAAGGGAGGTGAAGGATGGTAGGGGAGGTGGAGGTTAAGGGAGGTGAAGGATGGTAGGGGAGGTGGAGGTTAAGGGAGGTGAAGGATGGTAGGGGAGGTGGAGGTTAAGGGAGGTGAAGGATGGTAGGGGAGGTGGAGGTTAAGGGAGGTGAAGGATGGTAGGGGAGGTGGAGGTTAAGGCAGGTGAAGGATGGTAGGGGGAGGTGGAGGTTAAGGGAGGTGAAGGATGGTAGGGGAGGTGGAGGTTATGGGAGGTGAAGGATGGTAGGGGAGGTGGAGGTTAAGGGAGGTGAAGGATGGTAGGGGAGGTGGAGGTTAAGGGAGGTGAAGGATGGTAGGGGAGGTGGAGGTTATGGGAGGTGAAGGATGGTAGGGGAGGTGGAGGTTAAGGGAGGTGAAGGATGGTAGGGGAGGTGGAGGTTAAGGGAGGTGAAGGATGGTAGGGGAGGTGGAGGTTAAGGGAGGTGAAGGATGGTAGGGGAGGTGGAGGTTAAGGGATGTGAAGGATGGTAGGGGAGGTGGTGGTTATGGGTGGTGAAGGATGGTTGGGGAGGTGGAGGTTAAGGGAGGTGAAGGATGGTAGGGGAGGTGGAGGTTATGGGAGGTGAAGGATGGTAGGGGAGGTGGAGGTTAAGGGAGGTGAAGGATGGTAGGGGAGGTGGAGGTTATGGGAGGTGAAGGATGGTAGGGGAGGTGGAGGTTAAGGGAGGTGAAGGATGGTAGGGGAGGTGGAGGTTAAGGGAGGTGAAGGATGGTAGGGGAGGTGGAGGTTATGGGAGGTGAAGGATGGTAGGGGAGGTGGAGGTTAAGGGAGGTGAAGGATGGTAGGGGAGGTGGAGGTTAAGGGAGGTGAAGGATGGTAGGGGAGGTGGAGGTTAAGGGAGGTGAAGGATGGTAGGGGAGGTGGAGGTTAAGGGAGGTGAAGGATGGTAGGGGAGGTGGAGGTTATGGGAGGTGAAGGATGGTAGGGGAGGTGGAGGTTAAGGGAGGTGAAGGATGGTAGGGGAGGTGGAGGTTAAGGGAGGTGAAGGATGGTAGGGGAGGTGGAGGTTAAGGGAGGTGAAGGATGGTAGGGGAGGTGGAGGTTAAGGGAGGTGAAGGATGGTAGGGGAGGTGGAGGTTAAGGGAGGTGAAGGATGGTAGGGGAGGTGGAGGTTAAGGGAGGTGAAGGATGGTAGGGGAGGTGGAGGTTATGGGAGGTGAAGGATGGTAGGGGAGGTGGAGGTTAAGGGAGGTGAAGGATGGTAGGGGAGGTGGAGGTTATGGGAGGTGAAGGATGGTAGGGGAGGTGGAGGTTAAGGGAGGTGAAGGATGGTAGGGGAGGTGGAGGTTAAGGGAGGTGAAGGATGGTAGGGGAGGTGGAGGTTAAGGGAGGTGAAGGATGGTAGGGGAGGTGGAGGTTATGGGAGGTGAAGGATGGTAGGGGAGGTGGAGGTTAAGGGAGGTGAAGGATGGTAGGGGAGGTGGAGGTTAAGGGAGGTGAAGGATGGTAGGGGAGGTGGAGGTTAAGGGAGGTGAAGGATGGTAGGGGAGGTGGAGGTTATGGGAGGTGAAGGATGGTAGGGGAGGTGGAGGTTAAGGGAGGTGAAGGATGGTAGGGGAGGTGGAGGTTATGGGAGGTGAAGGATGGTAGGGGAGGTGGAGGTTAAGGGAGGTGAAGGATGGTAGGGGAGGTGGAGGTTAAGGGAGGTGAAGGATGGTAGGGGAGGTGGAGGTTAAGGGAGGTGAAGGATGGTAGGTGGAGGTTAAGGGAGGTGAAGGATGGTTAGGTTAGGGAGGTGAAGGATGGTAGGGGAGGTGGAGGTTAAGGGAGGTGAAGGATGGTAGGGGAGGTGAAGGTAGGTGGAGGTTAAGGGAGGTGAAGGATGGTAGGGGAGGTGGAAGGGAGGTGAAGGATGGTAGGGGAGGTGGAGGTTAAGGGAGGTGAAGGATGGTAGGGGAGGTGGAGGTTAAGGGAGGTGAAGGATGGTAGGGGAGGTGGAGGTTAAGGGAGGTGAAGGATGGTAGGGGAGGTGGAGGTTATGGGAGGTGAAGGATGGTAGGGGAGGTGGAGGTTAAGGGAGGTGAAGGATGGTAGGGGAGGTGGAGGTTATGGGAGGTGAAGGATGGTAGGGGAGGTGGAGGTTAAGGGAGGTGAAGGATGGTAGGGGAGGTGGAGGTTAAGGGAGGTGAAGGATGGTAGGGGAGGTGGAGGTTAAGGGAGGTGAAGGATGGTAGGGGAGGTGGAGGTTAAGGCAGGTGAAGGATGGTAGGGGAGGTGGAGGTTAAGGGAGGTGAAGGATGGTAGGGGAGGTGGAGATTAAGGGAGGTGGAGGTTATGGGAGGTGAAGGATGGTAGGGGAGGTGGAGGTTAAGGGAGGTGAAGGATGGTAGGGGAGGTGGAGGTTAAGGGAGGTGAAGGATGGTAGGGGAGGTGGAGGTTAAGGGAGGTGAAGGATGGTAGGGGAGGTGGAGGTTAAGGGAGGTGAAGGATGGTAGGGGAGGTGGAGGTTAAGGGAGGTGAAGGATGGTAGGGGAGGTGGAGGGGAGGTGAAGGATGGTAGGGGAGGTGGAGGTTAAGGGAGGTGAAGGATGGTAGGGGAGGTGGAGGTTAAGGGAGGTGAAGGATGGTAGGGGAGGTGGAGGTTAAGGGAGGTGAAGGATGGTAGGGGAGGTGGAGGTTAAGGGAGGTGAAGGATGGTAGGGGAGGTGGAGGTTAAGGCAGGTGAAGGATGGTAGGGGAGGTGGAGGTTAAGGCAGGTGAAGGATGGTAGGGGAGGTGGAGGTTAAGGCAGGTGAAGGATGGTAGGGGAGGTGGAGGTGTATTGTTCCAGTCACGGTAGTGCGACTTTTTGTTCGTTGTCCTTGATAATGTCAAAAGTCACGAAAGTGTTTGGAGTTTCTTCTGTATACATTACTAAAGTTAAAATGAGAAACTTTTATTATATATATATATATATATATATATATATATATATATATATATATATATATATATATATATATATTTATATATATGTATATATATATATATGTGTGTGTGTGTGTGTGTGGATGTATATATATGTGTGTGTGTGTGTGTGTGTGTGTGTGTATGTATATATGTGTGTGTGTGTGTGTGTGTGTGTGTGTGTGTGTGTGTGTGTGTATGTGTGTGTGTGTGTGTGTGTGTGTGTGTGTGTGTGTGTGTGTGTGTGTGTGTGTGTGTGTATGTATGTGTGTGTGTGTGTGTGTGTGTGTGTGTGTGTATGTGTGTGTGTGTGTGTGTGTATGTGTGTGTGTGTATGTGTGTGTGTGTGTGTATGTGTGTGTGTGTGTGTGTGTGTGTGTATGTGTGTGTGTGTATGTGTGTGTGTGTGTGTGTGTGTGTATGTATGTGTGTGTGTGTGTGTGTGTGTGTGTGTGTGTGTGTGTGTGTGTGTGTGTGTGTGTGTGTGTGTGTGTGTGTGTGTGTGTGTGTGTGTGTGTGTGTGTGTGTGTGTGTGTGTGTGTGTGTGTGTATGTGTGTGTGTGTGAAGGGAGACCCTCACTGTTCTGAAAGAGGTTTGTCGATACTTCAGCTGAAAACTGTCAATGTTGCCACTGCTCCTTCAGAGTGCAGACACTGCACTTCCTGCCTCCGGGACTCAAGTTTTTGACGAGTATTAACGTTCCTGATCCTGGGTGTGTCTCATTACACCGGCGTAATATCATTGGCTACTTCAGAGGTAAGTGAGGTTGAGGTTGTGTTTAAAGTGTTAGTGACGCTGGTACAGCCTTGAAACCTCTTGAGAAACTCGCTTTCGTCAATTATTAGTCTGATTATCGACGTTTCGCCATAGCTTGCTCTGTAGGGTACGGGCCTGGTATTAGGGGGCCCAGATCCTCATGAGGCCAATGTAACTCAATAAATAGGGTGATATTAAAGCAATTAACGAAATCAGTAATAATGATTTCATTATTTGCGTTATTCTGTATATAGTTGAAGATCCATTACCATCAGTCCCTGGACCCAGTAAGCTGCAATCCATGGACTCATTATCTGCCTTCGTAATCATTGTCAGTACATGAGTTTAGTAAATACATGAGCTCTGTAAATAGATCACTTTTGTAAATCAGGGAATTAGTCCCTCGGTCCAGGCTGAGGGACTGAGTATTACCTCAAACTCCTCCTCTTTTTCCACCATTCTTCTTTGCACTGGACTGATGAAGCCACTGTGGGGCGAAACGTTCCCTCAGTAAAGATTTGCAAATGTTGCACAAGTATCTCATTCTTGAAGGAATATGATCACGAGAAGAGTCGCAGCAGACGACTGACACTCTACCACAACAATATGGCCGCCGCCACCCGAACCTCCAGATGCTGCCTCACCCAACAAAAATTACAGTTGAAAGATGATTACATCTTCATCTGCCTGTGTATCTGACTGACGAAGTCTACTATGCAGGCGTTACGTTTCAACAATGAAGATACCCACTTGCACATGTCTCTTAATCATCAAGTTGTCGCTATTTTACACCATTTTCGACATTGCAGGTACAACTTTTTTTCCCACTCACGTAATGAAAAAAGAAAAACAAAATGCGGAAATAAATAAGTTATGAAGTGTGCGTTACACTGATGCTCCTACATATTTATGTACATATAAAAGTGTAGAGGGATAAAAGATCAAAAAAAAAAGGTGGAGGTAAAGAGAGAGAAGCCGTAAATCGGTAAGAGTGACCAAAGAGGAAGAAAAACCCGATAAAGAGGGGAATATTTTTGACTTTGGTGTGAACGTCGGCGTGAAAGAAGATAAATCTGGCGGGGGCGCAGTAAAAGCCGCCGGCCGCGCGTAAACCACGCTCACCTCCAAACATTTTCCCGATTTCCGATTTACGCCGCTTGTCGGTGATTGAGGTGGCGTCCGCGGCCCTGGTGGTGGGGGGAAGGGAAGGTGGGGGACGAGGGAGGAGGTAAGGAGAGAGGGGGAGAGGCTATGATGCAAGGAAGCAGAGTTAGTGAGGCCAGGAAGCAGGGAGTGGAATGGGGAGGGTGTCTGCTGCACAACAGGAAGCATGGAAGGGAAAGTCTGCAGACCAGGAAGCATGGAAGGGAAAGTCTGCAGACCAGGAAGCATGGAAGGGAAAGTCTGCAGACCAGTAAGCATGGAAGGGAAAGTCTGCAGAACAGGAAGCATGGAAGGGAAAGTCTGCAGACCAGGAAGCATGGAAGGGAAAGTCTGCAGAACAGGAAGCATGGAAGGGAAAGTCTGCAGACCAGTAAGCATGGAAGGGAAAGTCTGCAGACCAGTAAACATGGAAGGGAAAGTCTGAAGACCAGGAAGCATGGAAGGAAAAGTCTGCAGAACAGGAAGCATGGAAGGGAAAGTCTGCAGACCAGGAAGCATGGAAGGGAAAGCCTGCAGACCAGTAAGCATGGAAGGGAAAGCCTGAAGACCAGGAAGCATGGAAGGGAAAGTCTGCAGACCAGTAAGCATGGAAGGGATGCAAGGAAACACAATAATTAATAAGGGGGAGGTGGGCAGACAAAGCAGAAGTGGTTGAATGTGATGGAAGTAAGAGATGAAGAATAAGAAACGTGTGTAACACCTGGATATATTTATATGTAGACGTTTCGCCATCCAGCGGTTTTATCCATACAAATTCAATGACATAATGGTAGGACTGTAGAACTATACACAAAATACGAAGTATTCAGTTCCTCGGTAAGTAAGTTTATTCAGGTATACACAAATACAGTTACATAGATTATCATACATAGCAGCATATGTGTAGAGAACCTGGGATAACCCAAAAAAGTCAGACAAAGTGACTTATTTCCACTGAGGCCTCGAGGTCTTGAAGAATCTGAAGCGCAGGCAGTAAAACCAGCCCTTATATATCTGTCAGACACTGCAATATTATGGAATCTTGGTTCAGAGGACTTTTCCACAACCTTTTTAACTACTTCTGGCCCATCCTTCGAGTATGACCTGCTGTCACTGGGGTACCCCACCTACCAGTGGCAATGTCTTCGTCTGCTGCACCTCCCTCATCTGACGCCAGTATATAAGTGCTATTCTTCCTGCCTGTGCGTTTTTATATATAAAAAGATGTTTATAATTATAACCTTAAATTTCAAAGGGGTGGACCAGTAAGCCAGCTGAAGGCTTCGGCCTGATAACCAAAAGCTCAGGCGGCTGGTCATCATCCTCTTTTCTGAAAAACCTTACCTAAGCCTGTGTCTCAGACACCTCAACACTACGGCGCTCGTCTTCAACTTCCAAGGCTGAGGGAGCAGTTACATCGGTTTTTGTATATAGTTCCACAGTCTTCACTTTATGTCCTTGATTTGTATTGGTAAAGGCCACTGGATGACGAAACGTCTACAAGTAAAGATACCCAGATGTTGCACACGTGTCTAATCTTGTCGGTACTGGAGTATACCTGGGGAGGGTTTCGGAGGTCAACGCCCCTGCAGCCCGGTCTGTGACCAGACTTCATGGTGGATCAGGGCCTGATCAACCAGGCTGTATACTATTCATGTACAAGTAAGAGCTACGCAACAGAATGCAACTCAACACGCGCGCTCACGCACGCATACAACTCGGCTGAGGATCAGGCAGGACTACAAAGAGACCTGGACAGGCTGCAAGCCTGGTCCAGCAACTGGTTTCTCAAATTCAAGCACCTGGTCATGGACCGGGCCGCGGGGGCGTTGATCCCCGGAATAACCTCCAGGTAACCATAACCCAAATTCAAAGTCATGAAGATCGCAAACAGAGTACGATCTAGGGGGAACAAAGACTGCAAACCTCACTCAAGGATAAGGATCTCGAGGTGAGTACAACACAGAGCACATCTCCTGAGGCTCACATCAACCAGATAACTGCTGCAGGATATGGGCGACTGGCAAACCTGTCACCTCAGTAAGGAATCGTTCAAGACTCTGTACACCGTGTACGTCAGGCCCATGCTGGAGTATGCAGCACCAGTTTGGAACCCACACCTGGCCAAGCACGTCAAGAAATTAGAG
>NW_027198120.1:0-49259 GCF_038502225.1 Cherax quadricarinatus
ATCTTTTCAGAAAATGGGAGTACTCCCTCGCTTATAAGGGAATAATAAGCACCAGCATTCCTATAAGTGCATACTTCATTTTTTTTTAATCTCCTGAAGGGAGAATCATCGTGTTGAATTTCCTTAAGGGTTGGGGCCTATTTGATCTCACACTGGGACATCTAGTTTTAATATGGCCGGGTTTGTGGCAAAAATAGCATACTACCTCATTGACTTCCTTTTGACCTTTGGTTGGTGCCAGCCTGTGTACTGACGTTGTTCACCATGCTGACAGTGGGTCTGATGTTCACCATGCTGACAGTGGGTCTGACGTTGTTCACCATGCTGACAGTGGGTCTGATGTTGTTCACCATGTTTTATTTGGCTGGCATCGTTGTTTGCTTTCAGCCTGCCACTTCGTTCTCAAATCAGGGGCTCGTCCATGACAACCTCTATTCATGCCAGGCTATTGGAAAGAAATATTAGACCCCTCGGACAAGGAGTAGTTGGCCTCAAATATGTCAGTCAGCCTGGCTGCTTCTAATGCAGTGGTTAGCGAATGATCTTCAAGACTAACCTCTGGTCCAACAAGTACCAGCAGGTTACCCACCAAAGGTAACTGCATTAAATCGGAAATATTGGCGACATCACTCGCTCTGTACCATTTTGTGAAATTTTTCGACTACTGCCTTACAAAGTCTACACGAGACTGACCCAGCTGACGCTTGCACAGTTTGAATACCCTACTGTGCTTGGTGGAAATACAATGATATGCCCCAAGAACCGTTGTTTTAACAAGCCGATGATCAGCAAAATCTTCATCATCCAAAAAACACATGTGAGCTCCTGCACTTTGTCATACAACGCTGTATACACCAATGCTGCCCAGTGCTCCTCAGGCCACTTCAGTGCTTCAGCCTGGTTTTCAAATTCCTCTAAAAATTGTTCAGGTTCCGACTCAACAAACCGAGATACTAATGGCACTGCTTTCTGCACATAGAAGTTGTCACCAAAAATCTGCTTAAATTGCCTCCTCTCCTCTGCATCAAAACTCCTCTATAGCAAATGCTCGCTGCTTTCCGGATGTTTAAAGACTGAGTTTACCTAAATCAAGAGCCAATGAAGCTGACTCGCCCTGAGACAAACCTGGTGCATCACTTGCTTCATGAGACTGCTGGTGTGATTACTCCGGTGTTAGCCCTCCCACATTACGAAAGAACCTAAGAGGAGATCGGCGATTAATAGCCACTGTAGCAGAAGATATCTCAGTTTGGTGCACAATAGTTGCTTTAACCTTTAACTTAGTATGAACAGCATCACAGCAGTAAGAATTCATTGGTATTCTTTGCCAGTGGAATGAGCAATTCGCCAGGAATGCTGTAGAGATAGTTTGGGCAGATTAAAGAGAGTATACTAGGACACCAACCGCAAAAGCCACTATAAAACGCTGCTTGCAGTGCATGCATCAAGCAGCAATAGCACAGTACGACTTGCAGGATACACACACAGTAGCAAGACTGACAAGCAATACCAAGACCAGCTCTATTTCCAGCTCCAGCTTCAGCTCCCGGGCTGAGCTCCCGTATTACGATCACAAGTTAAGAATGGACTGTGAAGCCTGTTCGTAATGAGAATATGGAGCAAACAAAACTCAGCAATAGACTATAAAGTATAACCCTTCACCAGATGATATATACAGGCATATACACTATGTACAGTATGTCCAGATAGAACAGCAAATGTACACCACAGTGACAGACAGCAAGTAGAATCCAGAGTGTGTGCACCATACTCAACCAGCAGCTAGGCAAGTCTCCCAGTACTTATCACAAGTGAACCACATTGTTTCTGCTTTGGCAGGCTTGCCTGTGAATGGCCAATGATCCAAGATATTGATTTAATAATGGGTACCCTATTGATCATTAAACCCTTAGTACCTGGTTTGCTGGTTGGGAGGCAGCCTATATGAGAGTGTGACATGCCAAACAAATTGCAACATACTCTTTGCATGTCACACACACCCACATATAAATATACACAAACAAATACACACACACACACACACACACACACACACACATACACAATGGGAGGAAGAAAGGGAGAGGTCAGTTTTTGTCTACGGGCCCCCAGGAAGTCGAAGGGGTAACCTATGATGAAACAAAACAGGAGGAGAAAAGAGCGATTGAAGGTATCGTGTAAGCAAAAGGTGAAGGCGACATGACCCAGGAGACAAATTTTTGGAAAATTGGATGGTTTGCATGTGCAAGGAAATGGCCTGTCAAAGTAATTTTCATGGGAGAATCAGCTCAAACCAGGATCCTGCAGGAGAAAGCACGACTGAGTGACAAACCAGAGTACAGGAAAGTGTACTTCAATCACAACAAAACACAAGACGAAAGAATGATACTGAAAGAGAAGGTACAAAGACTAAAGGAGGAACGAGAGGCAATGATGAAGATAAGCAGAAGAACCCAGACCCAGGTGGAAGGGCAAACACACCCTCCAGAAACACCAGCAGAAGGACTCCAACCACGACAATGCCAATGCAACTGAACAATCAAAACCAAAATCCATACACTGCTCCCTATGTCCCCGCCCCCACATCACAAATCCCAACGTACAGCAGCCCCCTATGGGCACATTTCCCCCACCCCCTAATCATAAACCCCACCCACACCAAAACCTCTCATAGGCTCACTCCAGGGCTCCCACTACCCCTACCCACAATATTCTCCCAGGACCACAGTGATAGAAAAGAAGCTGAAGGTTTGGTACACGAATACAGGCGGAATAACGAATAAATATGAGGAGTGGCATGAAAGAATCACTGAGAAGTCCCCAGACATCACAGCAGTCACAGAAACAAAACTCACTGAGACAATAACAGGGGCAATCTTCCCACTGGAATATCAGATCCACAGAAAAGACAGAAGGAGCAGAGAGGGAGGAGGGGTTGCACTGCTCATAAAAACCGATAGAGATTTGAGGAAATGGAAGGCATGGACGATATTGGAGAAAGGGATTACATAGTAGGTACAATTCAATCTGGGAAACATAAGGTAGTCATTGCAGTGTTATATAACCCACCATAGAACTGCAGGATGCCAAGAGAGGAAAACGAAGAGAACAACAGAGCAATGGTGGGCACACTGGATGAGGTGACAAGATCTCACTCGAGCAAAGTTACTAGTTATGGGCGATTTCAACTACAGGGAGATTGATTGGGAAAACCTGGAGCCACATGGGGGTCCTGAAACACGGAGAGCCAAGATAATGGATGTGGTACTGGGAAAACCTCATGCATCAATATGCCAGGGACACTACCAGAGAGAGAGAGGAGAGGATGAACCAGCAAGACTGGACCTTATGTTCACCCTGAGCAGTTCAGACATTGAGGACATCACACATGAGGTGCCTCTTGGAGCTAGTGATCAAGTGATCACGTGGTTATGAGCTCTGAATACATATTAGAGTTACAAGTGGAGAGGGTAACAGGAGTTGAATGGGAAAAGCCAAACTATAAAAGAGGGGACTACACAGGTATGAGGAACTTCCTGCAGAAACTTCAGTGGGAAAGAAAATTGGAAGGAAAGTCAGTAAACGAAATGATGGAATACAAAACAACAAAATGCAAGGAGGCTGAGGAAAGGTTTGTTCCCAAGAGCAACAGAAATAATGGGAAGACCAAAGTGAGTCCTCGGTTTACCCGAAGGTGTAGGGATGCAAAAACTAATTGCACTAGAGAATGGAAAAAGTACAGAAGGCAAAGGACCCAGGAAAATAAGATGAGTCGAAGAGCCAGAAATGAATATGCACAGATAGAAGAGAGGCCCAGCGACAGTATGAAAATGACATAGCATCGAAAGTCAACTCTGACCTGAAACTCCTGTATAGCCACCATAGGAGGAAGAGAACAGTCAAAGACTAGGTGATCAGGCTGAGGAAAGAAGGTGGGGAACTCGCAAGAAACTATCAAGAGGTATGTGCGGAGCTCAACATGAGATTTAAGGAAGTATTTACAGTGGCGACAGGAAGGACTCTGGGAAGACAGAACAGAGGGGGACACTGGCAAGGAAATTCTCAACAAGTGTTGGATGACATACACACAACTGAGGAGGAGGTGAAGAAACTGCAAAGAGACCTTGATACCTCAAAGGCATTTGGACTGGGCATCTCCCTATGGGTCCTTAGAGAAGGAGCAGAGATGCTGTGTGTGACACTAACCACAATCTTCAACAAATCCCTTGAAACTGGGCAACTACCTAAGGTATGGAAGACGGCAAATGTAGTTCCCACTTTTTTTTTTAAAGAGACAGGAAAGAGGCCCTAAGCTATAGACCAATGTGATTGACGTGTATAGTATGCAAAGTCATGGAGAAGATTATCTGGAGGAGAGTGGTGGAGCACCTGGAACCGAACAAGAGTATAAACGAGAATCAATGCGGATTCATGGGAGGCAAATCCTGTGTCACAAACCGTCTGAAGTTTTATGATAAAGTAACAGAAGACACGAGAGAGAGGGGTGGGTTGATTGCATTTTCTTGGACTCCAAGAAGGCCTTTGACACAGTGCCTCAAAAGAGATTAGCACAGAAGCTAGAGGGTCAGGTGTGTATAAAAGCAAGAGAACTGCAATGGATCAGATTATTATAATTATAATCAAGGGGGAAGCGCTAAACCCGGAGGGTTATACAGCGCCTGGGGGGATGTGGAAGGCATTCAGGCTTAATTCGGGGAACTGGAGCACAGATCCAATTCCCTAAATCAAGAGCCCCTCACCAACATCAAGGAACCTTCCTTGAGGGGTCAATGGATCAGAGAGTACCTGACAGGGAGGCAATAACGAGTCATGGTACGTGATGAGGTATCACAGTGGGCACCTGTGACTAGCAGGGTCCTGCAGGGGTTGGTCTTAGGACCAGTGCAATTTTTGGTATATGTGAATGACATGATGTAAGGGATAGACTCAGAAATATCTCTGCTCGCAGATGATGTGAAGTTAATGAGGAGAATTAAATTAGATGAGGATTAGGCAGGACTTTAAAGAGACCTGGAAAAGCTGGACATCCGGTCCAGCAACTGGCTTCTCGAATTCAACCCCGCCAAGTGCAAAGTCATGAAGATCGGGGAAGGGCAAAGAAAACTGCAGAGTAAAAGCTAGGTGTCCAAAGTCTGCAAACCTCGCTCAAGGAGAAAGATCTTGGGGTGAGTATAACACCGAGCACTTCTCTGGAAGCACACATCAGTCAGATAACTGCTGCAGCATATGGGTGCCTGACAAACCTGAGAATAGTGTTCCAATACCTTAGTAAGGAATCGTTCAAGACACTGTACACCGTGTACGTCAGGCCCATACTGGAGTATGCAGGACCAGTTTGGAACCCACACCGGGTCAATTATTATAATAAAAAAGAAGCACTAAACCGAAAGGGTTATACAGATCTGCACCTCGTCAAGCACATCAATATATTGGAGAAAGTGCAAAGGTTTGCAACAAGGTTAGTTCCAGAGCTAAGGGGAATGTCCTATGAAGAAAGGTTCAGGGAAATTGGCCTGACAACACTAAACGACAGGAGGGTTAGGGGAGACATGATAACGACATGCAAAATACTGCACAGAATAGACAAGTGGACAGAGACAGGATGTTCCAGAGAGGAGACACAGAAAGAAGGGGTCACACTTGGAAGTTGAAGATTCAGATGAGTCAAAGAGACTTTAGGAAGTATTTCTTCAGTCATAGAGTAGTCAGGAAATGGAATAGTCTAGCAAGTGATGTAGGGGAGGCAGGAACCATACATAGCTTAAAGATGAGGTATGATGAATATTACAACCCAGGATTCTCAAAGGCCTGTTATCCTTTGTGTAAAGGGAGCAAAATAAACACAGCAGAAAAACTTTGAATTATATTATCCTTCACCAAGTATAAACAGCAGTATGTACACTATATACAGTATGTACAGCAATAGGTATTAGTGCATGCCATGGTAATCAAGGCAGTATAGCAGCCAAGAGAAATCAGACAACATGCTTCAACCAGCTCTAGAATGGAAATGACAAGGGTGAAAATGGGAGTGGTAACCATTTCACCTTCACACCTGCCAGATCCACATTCTCACTCACTGAACCTTGATACTGGTCTGACGATGGGGCCCCGCTGGATCGCCAGATCCTTAGCATCTGGTTTGCTAGTTGGTGAGGCAACCTATGTGTGTTAACATGCTCTGAATAAAGATTACATACTTTTTGCATGCAACACCTCCACCCCAAGAGGGCTCAGAACTAGGCTTCCACCTCAATGGGTAAACATGCTGCCATGGCACAGTATAATGGAAATGCCTTTTGTAGACAGTCTGTACTGTCTGCATAGACAGGACAGCCTATGCTGTCTGCCAGCTGAGTTCATATTTTGCACCATACTCATGCTGTCACCTGTAAGCCTCTCAGTGGGCATGCCACTTGAAATGTTATCACTCTGCCTCTCACTCTGGCAGCCAAGCTCTCTCAGTCAACAGGCCTACTCCTCTCTCCCTCGCTGGCATGGCCCCTTGGGGCCATGGGCACTAACACACTGCCTGTGTACCCAGATTTCGCAAATAAAGTAAGAAGCCTCTGAAGCCTTATCATTGAACCCCACCTGCATGAATGTGACAGTTAACCATTTTTGTAAACATTGGTGACAGCAGCGCCTCACAGCACCGCTGTGAAGGAAGAGAAATGAAGTCTTAATCCATCGTTCCATAACATCAGGATAACTCAGCGAGTTATCCTGATGTTATGTCTGCAAATTTCAGCATCCAGACACAGGTTAAAGCAGGATCCAGGCCGAAATTTGCCGAATTTCTTCGAGAAATATAAGTGGCATCACTGGCACTTCAGAGTTCCCGACGATGTTTCTCAAGTCATGTGTTCAGCTTCACTTGTATGTTGCTGCTGTTTTTTTTCAGCTCAGCACGGCTATTTCAGCAAGTCAGAGGTGAGTTTGTGGTGATTTCTCTGCCCAGTGTAGTAGAATATGCACTATCTTCCAAGTGTGTATAGGTGAGGAAGGTAGGCACACGGTCCTGGCTCCACCATATGCAACTCACCCACGCTTGCCCTACTGTGCCACCACTACCCACTCTCTCTCTAATGTGTTTTCGGTGAATTTTTCTGTAAATTATTGGTCAGAGCTGTGTATCCAAGTGCCTGAGGTCACTCGAAGCCACGTAGATCATGAAGCCACATGGATCATGCAGCCATGTGAATCATGCAGCCACGTGGATCACAAAGCCATGTGGATCTACAAGCCACGTGGGTTATTAAGCCAGATCGCAAGCCATGCTGTGATCTGCTGCCTGACTTCACGACATCACCCACGATGCTGCCCGAATTCACAATGTCACGATGTCTGCCTGATGTCACCTCACGATGTCACCCCATGATATCCCTCATGACGTCACTCCAGGACCTCACCTCGAGACGTCTGCTGACGTCACCTCACGACATCACACCTGACATCACCACATGATGTTATACTGTCAGTATTAGTTTAATACTGAGCAATATATTGTGTTGTCGAGAAGATTGAAAGAAGATACAGTATATGTCATGTGTTAATTAATTTCTCTCAGTGTTCCCACATGTTCGTGTAAGGTTTAGTGTCGAGTTTTGTACAGAAAACGCATGGCTTGTAAGCCATGTGCAGTGCAGGTGTGTGCAGTTTTCCGTGTGTCCTGCGTGGTCGTGAGCCCAGCTGTATGTGGACCACAGGTCTGTGCCTGGACCACGGCATCAGTTACGAGCGTCTGAGCCCCTGGTACATTATTATTATTATTATTATAATCAAGGGGGAAGCGCTAAACCCGGAGGATTATACAGCGCCTGGGGGGGGGATGTGGAAGGCATTCAGGCTTAATTCGGGGAACTGGAGCACAGATCCAATTCCCTAAATCAAGAGCCCCTCACCAACATCAAGGAACCTTCCTTGAGGGGACCCCTGGTACAGAAAGCTCTTATTGTTCACCGCTCATGATGCCCTGCTATGATTCCCATCGAGATTTGTTTCACTTCACCTCCTGACCTTCAGAGCAGTTATATGTAGAGAACCTTTACGGGGATGCTTAGACTAGACCCTGTCAGCAGGCACTGTGTCAGTCTCATGTCATAGCCTCACTGAGCAGCCTGCACAAAGATAATGTCATTTTGACTGCTAGCCCGCTCACTGCAGTATGGTGTATGATGTTACGACTTCCAGAGGTTTCACTGGGTTGTCTCTGCCACAACTCACTTCACACTCGCTGGCAGTGACAGCCCCAGAGACAGTACCAGTCGAGAAATGCCCTCCTGAGTCACTTGCCAGAAGAAGCCCTGCCCAGTTGCCGAGTACTGACGATGCCTCACTCGAGGGCACCAGCAGGTTGTGCCCCAGGATGAGTGAACCCTGCAGCGACTACTACGACAACTGTTTCACCGTTCCAGAGGAAACCGTACCCAGTTACGTCACAGTTCAGCTGCGGCGATGTCTCCTGTGTTGCATTATCTGTCCAGATGCAAGAAGGCGTGCAGTGATGCCCTCCAAAATGTTTAGCACACCCCACCTTTTTTTTCTTCCCTCCATGTAGGAAGTTTTTTTTTCATGTCTATGTATATATATATATGTTTTTATTTTGTGTTCTGTGCTCTGTTCCTGTGAGAGAGAGACAGAGTTTTCTTTTCTGCCAGAAATGGTCGAGGGCGACCATGGTGGTGCATGGCCGAGCGAATGTAAACAGCCTGCACTGTCTGCATAGACAGCCTATGCTGTCTACCAGCTGAGTTCATATTTTGCACCATGCTCGTGCTGCAACCTGTAGGCCTCTCAGTGGGCATGACACTTGAAATGGCATCACCCTGCCTCTCTCTCACTCTGACAGCCAAGCTCTCTCAGTCAACAAGCCTACTACTCTCTTCCTCGCTGGCATGGCCCGTTGGGGCCATAGGCACAAACACATTGTCTGTGTACTCAGATTTCACAAATAAGGTAAGAAGCCTCCAAAGACTTATCGTTGAACCTCGCCTGCGACAATGTGACAATTAACCATTTTCGAAAACACTTTTGTCTCAACCATCCAACTCATTAGAACTCAGCTTTTATCTCATCATGAAGCCAAACTCTAAACTTAGAGCGAGACAGCAGACAGTAGGGCTAACATAGGTCCAAGATACCTGCGGACAGTAGCAGAATATCCTCTTACTAAAAAAAACTCACAACAATAAATCTTCATAATATACAAAAGGGGTAAAAAAGAGCTATACATGTGTTTACCCAAAGTCCCTAACACATCCTAACATAATACATGTAAATTCTAGACAGAACATCAGCCACCATATTTTCTTTGCCAGCAATGTGCTGCACTTTTATATTATATGGTTACAACCTGATGGACCACCTCATAATTCTTGTGTTGTGATTTTTCATATGTTGTAGATAGACAAGAGGAATGTTCTCACTATAGACTGTGACCACCTGTGAAGTCTGGCCCACATACACGCCAAAGTTGTTGCCTTCCCTCCATCTCCTTACCAGTCTCAGTGCAGATTAAGTAGTCGTTTTTAATTTTATATTTGACTGGGTGATCTTGAAAGGATTGATCCATGGCTGCCTGAAAAGCGAAATTTAAGGAAGGGTCTTTTCGCTGTTCCTCTCGAAAGGACAGTCCCTCGGGCATGGAAACAGAGACATCTGGAAATCCTGCAACCCTGGAATAGGAAGGCTTGATCTGGGTCTGTTCACTAAATTTATGAGGTCTTGGCCAGTTTTCCTCATAAAACAAATTGGCTATTCCGAGATCAGAGTCGTCCAAGTATAGGTTAGCATTCTCCCCAGATATCCCTTGGGATTTTGCCCGAGTTATGGCCAACCTCGGAGAAGAATTAATCATTATTATTTCGGGACACGTACTAGAAGTGGTAATGTTATTACCCAGTAATAACACTGCATCTTTCATAGGAAATCCATCAGATACACCTACAGTCAAATATCCAGTAAAATACCTACTCTGGGTATATATTTTATGTAAGGGGACAGAAAACACTGCTCCTCCAAAAGCTTCTGGATGAATGGAGGATTGTAATGAGGTGTGTTCAGAAAGGGGAAGTACTCCCTCTCTTATAAGTGAGCAATATACTCCGGTATCCCTAAAGGTTCTGACTTCAGTTTTCTTTGAATTTTCCTGAAGGGATATTTGACATGTACCATAACATGGGGCCATCCCTTTCTCTACTTCTTTCAGGGACAGCATTATAAATTTTCTCTACTGGTTGGGGTATATTTGGGCAGTTGGACGAATGTGGCCTGATTTATTACAATGAAAGCAAACGACATTTTTGACCTTAGCTCCTTGCTGACGTTGTGGCTGGTGCCGCTCTGGGTACTGGTGTTGGGAATCACCATGTTCAGTGGTTTGTCACTCACCAGGTTGACCATAGGTTGAGTAGTGTGGCTCACCAGATGACTTACTTGGATGACATCGTCGTTCTCCTTCCAATCATGAACTTTTCGTTGACGGTCTCTGCTCATTCCAGGCTGTTAAAAAGATGGGACCGCTCGGACAAGGAGAGGTTGTTTTCAAAAGTATCAACCAACCTGGCTGCCTCCAATGCAGTGGTCAACACGTGATCCTGCAGAAAAACTCGAACCTCTGGTCCAACAGACTCCAGCAGGTTTTCCACCAATATTAACTGGACCAACTCGTCGAAATTTGCGACGAGTTGGTACCAGTTGTACCAACTGGGAAAGGCTTTGGTCTGCTGTCTTACAAGTTTAACAAAGGACTGACCCAGCTGTCGTCTATCTAGCTTGAATTCCTTTCTGTATTTGGCAGGAATATACTGGTAAGCACCAAGAACCGTGGTCTTCACCACCTGATAATTACTGAAACCAGTGTCATTTAACACTGATGTAAATTCCTGTGCCCTACCAAACAACGTTGTATACACCAAAGACTCCCTATGCTGTTCAAGCCACCAAGGCTCGAGCATGGTTTTCGAATGTTTCGAAAAATAATTCAGGCTCAGCTTCAATGAAACGAAGAACAAGCTGTACTGCTTTTTGCAAACTAAAGTCATTTACAACTTGAGTAAACTGCCTTCTTTTTTTCTCTCTCTCTATCAGACACTTCCTTGGCATATGCCCGCTGTTCCTTAGTCTGCTCAAGATTGATTTTTGCCAACTCTAGCACCAATGAAGCCGACTCACCTTCAGACAACCCCGTTGCATGAGACTGACAGTTTTGCTCAGGTATTGTATCTTTTTCTTCTTGTGGGAACCTCAGTGATTTACTCCTGGTTTCTGTAGGGGAAAAAGTCTGATATGCCATCTCCTCTTCTCGAAGTTTGACACTTATAAGGTTATAGAGCTGCGCAGCCATAATAGTACATTGTACTCAATGCTGATGGAAAGAGAAATTCTCCAACAATGCTGTAGAGAAAACTTAAGCAAATTTAATAGAGTGAATTCGGACACTTACCATCTGACTCGTCTAGGAGGCATTAACCCCAACATAACAAACTGTTTGCAATATACGCTCAGTTATGCACTGTACAACTGCAGAATACTCACACGATAGCAAGGCTGAAACACAACAAAGATGAAAGGAGAATACACACATACAACATCAAGGCTGACACGCAATAGCAAAACCAACTGCAGAATACTCGCACAATAGCAAGGCTGACCATAGCGAAGTGAATGCAGACAGGCAAAACAGCAAGCTATCTATAATCACATAATAGTAAGGCTGACCATTACAAATGCAAAGTGGACATGCAAAATTCGTGAAGTATTGGCAAAGCTGATGATATGCCAGATAGCCAGCTATTTACTATTACTTCCAGATCTAACTTCAACTCTAGGCTCAACTCCTGCTCTAAGTCCAGCTCCAGTTCTCGGACAGGCTATCCATATTACAACCCAGGATTCTCAAAGGCCTGTTATCCTGGGTGTAAAGGGAGCAAAATAAACACAGCAGACTACCGTGCTTCAACCAGCTCTAGTATGGAAATGACAAGGGTTAAAACGTGAGTGGTAACCACATCACCTTCACAATTGCCAGGTCCACATTCTCATTGGTTGGACCTAGATACTGATTTGATGATGGGGCCCCATTGGATTGTCAGATCCTTAGCATCTGGCTCGCTGGTTGGCGAGGCAGCCTGTGTGTGTTAACATGCTCCGAATAAAGATTACAAACTCTTTGTATGCAACAATGAAGCTCATGGAGCAGGGAGAGAGAGGACCTAGTAGCGGTCAGTGAGGCAGGACCAGGAGCTGTGTCTCGACCTCTGCAATCACAATTAGAGGAGTACAATTAGATGAGTACACACCAGAAATAATGGGAAGACCAGAACGAGCCCTTGGTTTGCCCGAAGGTGCAAGAAGGCAAAAACTAAGTGCACTAGAGATTGGTAAAAGTACAGAAGGCAAAGGACCCAGAAAAATAAAGGAGATTAGTTGAAGAGCCAGAAACGAGTATGCACAGATAAGCAGGGAGAACCAGCAACAGTACAAAAGTCAAGTCTGACCCAAAACTGCTGTGCAGCCAGACTAGGAGCAAGACAACAGTCAAAGATCAGGTAATCAGACTAGGGAAAGAAAGTGGGGAGCTCACAAGAAACGACCAAGAGGTATGTGAGGAGCTCAACACGAGATTTAAGGAAGTATTTACAGTGGAGACAGGAAGGACTTTGGGAGGGCAGAATAGAGGGAGGCACCAACAAGGGATATACCAACAAGTGTTGGATGAAATACACACAACTGAGGAGGAGGTGAAAAAGCTGTTAAGTGACCTTTTTACCTCAAAGGCGGTGGGACCAGACATCTCTCCGTGGGTCCTTAAGTAGTGAGCAGAGACGCTGTGTGTGCCACTGACCACAATTTTCAACACATCCCTTGAAACTGGACAACTACCCGAGGTATGGAAGACAGCAAATGCAGTTCCCATTTTTAAGAAAGGAAACAGAAACGAGGCACTGAACTATAGACCAGTGTCACTGACGTGTGTAGCATGCAAAGTCATGGAGAAGATTATCAGGAGAGTGGTAGAGCACCTGGAAAGGAACAATATTATAAACGACAACCAGCACAGATTCATGGCAGGCAAATCCTGGGACACAAACCTTCTGGAGTTTTATAACAAGAGAGAGGGGTGGGTCGATTGCATTTTCTTGGACTGCAAGAAGGTCTTCGACACAGTTCCTCACAAGAGATTAGTGCAGAAGCTAGAGGATCAGGCACTTATAACTGGAAGGGCACTATAATGGATCAGTGAATACCTGACAGGGAGGCAACAACGAGTCATGGTACGTGATAAGGTATCACAGTGGGCGCCTTTGACGAGCGGGATCCCACAGGGGTCAGTTCTAGGACCTTTGCTAGTTTTGGTATATGTGAATGACATGATGGAAGGGATAGACTCATAAGTATCCCTGTTTGCAGATGATGCTAAGTTAATGAGAATTAAATCAGATGAGGATCAGGCAGGACTTTAAAGAGACCTGGACAGGCTGGACTCATGGTCCAGTAACTGGCTTCTCGAATTCAACCCAGCCAAATGCAAAGTCATGAAAATTGGGGAAGGGCAAAGAAGACCGCAGACAGAGCAAAGGCTAGGTGGACAAAGACTGCAAACCTTGAGGTGAGTATAATACCAAGCACATCTCCGGAGCCAGGAGCTGAGTCTCGACCCCTGCAACCACAATTAGGTGAGTACATCAACCAGAAAATTGCTGCTGGATATGGGCGCCTGGCAAACTTGAGAAAAGCATTCCAATACCTCAGTAAGGAATGGTTCAAGACTCTGTACACCGTGTACGTCAGGCCCATACTAGAGTATGCAGCACCACTGTGGAACCAACACCTGGTCAAACACGTCAAGAAATTAGAGAAAGTGCAAAGGTTTGCAACAAGGCTAGTTCCAGAGCTAAGGGGAATATCTTGCGAAGAAAGGTTGAGGGAAATCGGCCTGACGACATTGGAGGACAGGGCGGTTAGGGGAGACGTGGTAACGACTTATAAAATACTGCATGGAATAGATAAGGTGGACAGAGGCAAGATGCTCCAGAGAGAGGACACGGAAACATTGGACCACAACTGGAAGTTGAAGACTCAGATGAGTCAGATAAGATAAGATAAGATAAGATTTCGTTCGGATTTTTAACCCCGGGGGGTTAGCCACCCAGGATAACCCAAGAAAGTCAGTGCGTCATCGAGGACTGTCTAACTTATTTCCATTGGGGTCCTTAATTAATCTTGTCCCCCAGGATGCGACCCACACCAGTCGACTAACACCCAGGTACCTATTTGCTGCTAGGTGAACAGGACAATAGGTGTAAGGAAATGTGTCGAAATGTTTCCACCCGCCGGGAATCGAACCCGGGCCCTCCGTGTGTGAAGCGGGAGCTTTAGCCACCAGGCCACCGGAAGTAAGTAATTGAAGGAAGTAATTGTTTAGTCATAGAGTTGTCAGGAAGTGGAATAGTCTAGCAAGTATGTAGTGGAGACAGAAACCATACACAGCTTTAAGACGAGGTATGATAAAACTCATGGAGCAAGGAGAGAGAGAACCTAGTAGCGATCAGTGAAGAGGCTGGGCTAGGAGCTGAGTCTCGTCCCCTGCAATCACAAATAGGTGAGTACACATACACAAACACACACACACACACACACACACACACACACACACACACAGATAACTGCTGCAGCATATGGGTGCCTGGCAAACCTGAGAATAGCGTTCCGATACCTTAGGAATCGTTCAAGACACTGTACACTGTTTACGTCAGGCCCATACTGGAGTATGCAGCACCAGTTTGGAACCCACACCTGGTCAAGCACGCCAAGAAATTAGAGAAAGTACAAAGGTTTGCAACAAGGCTTGTTCCGGAGCTCAGGGGAATGTCCTACGAGGAAAGATTGAAGGAAATCGGACTGACGACACGGAGACATGTAGTCTGATCCCACCGCCTTTGAGGTATCAAGGTCATTTAACAGCTTTTTCACATCCTCCTCAGTTGTGTGTATGTCATCCAACACTTGTTGGTATATCCCTTGTTGGTGCCTCCCTCTATTCTGTCCTCCCAGAGTCCTTCCTGTCTCCACTGTGAATACTTCCTTAAATCTCGTGTTGAGCTCCTCACATACCTCTTGATCGTTTCTTGTCAGGGGAAACATGATAACGATATACAAAATACTACGTGGAATAGATAAGGTGGACAGAGAAAGGGTGTTCCAGAGATGGGACACAGAAACAAGGGGTCACAATTGTAAGCTTAAGACTCAGACGAGTCACAGTGATGTTAGGAAGTATTTCTTCAGTCATAGAGTCGTCAGGAAATGGAATAGTCTAACAAGTGATGTAGTGGAGGCAGGAATCATACATTGGTTTAAGACGAGGTATGACAAAGCTCAGAAAGCAGAGCGAGAGAGAGGACCTAGTAGCGATTAGTGAAGAGGCGGGGCCAGGATCTGAGTCTCGACCCCTGCAACCACAATTAGGTGAGTACACACACACACACACGTACATGGGACCAGGAGCTATGACTCGACCCCTGCAACCACACCATCTGAAAATTGACCATTCCCCAGCACCCACAATACAACCCTCAAACCCACTGCACTCCTCCTCTCCCTCAGCCTACTCCCTCTTCCTCCATCTCTCTCTCTCCCTCTCTCTCTCTCTCTTTCTCTCTCTCTCTCCGTCTTTCCCTCACACACACACACCCCTTATGGAGCAGGGAGAGCGACCAGTGAAGAGGCGGACCCTGCAACCACAACTAGATGAGTACAACTGGGTGAGTACATACCCGGTCAGAGTGTAGCGGGCAACAACAAGGCTCCCAGAATTTTAGTGTTTTCAGGTCGTGTGTCAGCCCCTGGTAATCTCCGACGTTAGTGACGAGGTCAAGGAAGATCCCCACAAATGATAAGCAAAATCTTAAAAGTGAAAAAAGGTGAGAGCAAGACTTAAAATTTCACGGTAAATTTGAAACTGCGAAGACATGTTAGAAGAGTGAGGCGCAGGCAGGCTTACCAGGACCTGCTGACATAAGTCTTAAATAAATAGTTGACAAAGATAAGTGAGACTTCAACTCAGGAAGTTAGGAGTTAAGACACGCTAATAAGTGTGTGAACTGTGAGGTAGCAAACAAGAGTGGGAAAAGGTGATCACAGCAAGAGAGAACATTAAACAAAGCTAAACATCAGAGAAGGTTGGCATGCAGTAGGCCTTAGGAAGGTGTCATGCAGTAAGCCTCAGGAAGGTGTCATGCAGTAGACCTCAGGAAGGTGTCATGCAGTAGGCCTTAGGAAGGTGTCATGCAGTAGGCCTCAGGAAGGTGTCATGCAGTAGACCTCAGGAAGGTGTCATGCAGTAGGCCTTAGGAAGGTGCCATGCAGTAGGCCTCAGGAAGGTGCCATGCAGTAGGCCTCAGGAAGGTGTCATGCAGTAGGCCTCAGGAAGGTGTCATGCAGTAGGCCTTAGGAAGGTACCATGCAGTAGGCCTCAGGAAGGTGTCATGCAGTAGGCCTCAGGAAGGTGTCATGCAGTAGGCCTTAGGAAGGTGCCATGCAGTAGGCCTCAGAAAGGGTGCCATGCAGGCCTCAAGAAGGGTACCATGCAGTAGGCCTCAGGAAGGTGCCATGCAGTAGGCCTCAGGAAGGTGCCATGCAGTAGGCCTCATGAAGGAGCCATGCAGTAGGCCTCAGGAAGGAGCCATGCAGTAAGCCTCATGAAGGAGCCATGCAGTAGGCCTCAGGAAGGTGACATGCAGTAGGCCTCATGAAGGAGCCATGCAGTAGGCCTCATGAAGGAGCCATGCAGTAGGCCTCAGGAAGGAGCCATGCAGTAAGCCTCATGAAGGAGCCATGCAGTAGGCCTCAGGAAGGTGTCATGCAGTAGGCATCATGAAGGAGCCATGCAGTAGGCCTCAGGAAGGAGCCATGCAGTAGGCCTCAGGAAGGAGCCATGCAGTAAGCCTCATGAAGGAGCCATGCAGTAGGCCTCAGGAAGGTGCCATGCAGTAAGCCTCATGAAGGAGCCATGCAGTAGGCCTCAGGAAGGTGTCATGCAGTAGGCCTCAGGAAGGTGTCATGCAGTAGGCCTCAGGAAGATGTCATACAGTAGGCCTCAGGGTGCCATGCAGTTGGCCTCAAAAAGGGTGCCATGCAGTTGGCCTCAGGAAGGTGCCATGCAGTAGGCCTCAGGAAGGTGTCATGCAGTAGGCCTTAGGAAGGTGCCATGAAGTAGGCCTCAGGAAGGTGTCATGCAGTAGGCCTCAGGAAGGTGTCATGCAGTAGGCCTTAGGAAGGTACCATGCAGTAGGCCTCAGGAAGGTGTCATGCAGTAGGCCTCAGGAAGGTGTCATGCAGTAGGCCTTAGGAAGGTGCCATGCAGTAGGCCTCAGAAAGGGTGCCATGCAGGCCTCAAGAAGGGTACCATGCAGTAGGCCTCAGGAAGGTGCCATGCAGTAGGCCTCAGGAAGGTGCCATGCAGTAGGCCTCATGAAGGAGCCATGCAGTAGGCCTCAGGAAGGAGCCATGCAGTAAGCCTCATGAAGGAGCCATGCAGTAGGCCTCAGGAAGGTGACATGCAGTAGGCCTCATGAAGGAGCCATGCAGTAGGCCTCAGGAAGGAGCCATGCAGTAAGCCTCATGAAGGAGCCATGCAGTAGGCCTCAGGAAGGTGTCATGCAGTAGGCCTCATGAAGGAGCCATGCAGTAGGCCTCAGGAAGGAGCCATGCAGTAGGCCTCAGGAAGGAGCCATGCAGTAAGCCTCATGAAGGAGCCATGCAATAGGCCTCAGGAAGGTGCCATGCAGTAAGCCTCATGAAGGAGCCATGCAGTAGGCCTCAGGAAGGTGTCATGCAGTAGGCCTCAGGAAGGTGTCATGCAGTAGGCCTCAGGAAGATGTCATACAGTAGGCCTCAGGGTGCCATGCAGTTGGCCTCAAAAAGGGTGCCATGCAGTTGGCCTCAGGAAGGTGCCATGCAGTAGGCCTCAGGAAGGAGCCAAGCAATAGGCCTCAGGAAGGTGCCATGCAGTAGGCCTCAGAAAGGGTGTCATGCAGGCCTCAAGAAGGGTACCATGCAGTAGGCCTCAGGAAGGTGTCATGCAGTAGGCCTCAGGGTGCCATGCAGTTGGCCTCAAAAAGGGTGCCATGCAGTTGGCCTCAGGAAGGTGCCATGCAGTAGGCCTCAGGAAGGTGCCATGCAGTAGGCCTCATGAAGGAGCCATGCAGTAGGCCTCAGGAAGGAGCCATGCAGTAAGCCTCATGAAGGAGCCATGCAGTAGGCCTCAGGAAGGTGACATGCAGTAGGCCTCATGAAGGAGCCATGCAGTAGGCCTCATGAAGGAGCCATGCAGTAGGCCTCAGGAAGGAGCCATGCAGTAAGCCTCATGAAGGAGCCATGCAGTAAGCCTCATGAAGGAGCCATGCAGTAGGCCTCAGGAAGGTGTCATGCAGTAGGCCTCATGAAGGAGCCATGCAGTAGGCCTCAGGAAGGAGCCATGCAGTAGGCCTCAGGAAGGAGCCATGCAGTAAGCCTCATGAAGGAGCCATGCAATAGGCCTCAGGAAGGTGCCATGCAGTAAGCCTCATGAAGGAGCCATGCAGTAGGCCTCAGGAAGGTGTCATGCAGTAGGCCTCAGGAAGGTGTCATGCAGTAGGCCTCAGGAAGATGTCATACAGTAGGCCTCAGGGTGCCATGCAGTTGGCCTCAAAAAGGGTGCCATGCAGTTGGCCTCAGGAAGGTGCCATGCAGTAGGCCTCAGGAAGGAGCCAAGCAATAGGCCTCAGGAAGGTGCCATGCAGTAGGCCTCAGAAAGGGTGCCATGCAGGCCTCAAGAAGGGTACCATGCAGTAGGCCTCAGGAAGGTGTCATGCAGTAGGCCTCAGGGTGCCATGCAGTTGGCCTCAAAAAGGGTGCCATGCAGTTGGCCTCAGGAAGGTGCCATGCAGTAGGCCTCAGGAAGGAGCCAAGCAATAGGCCTCAGGAAGGTGCCATGCAGTAGGCCTCAGAAAGGGTGCCATGCAGGCCTCAAGAAGGGTACCATGCAGTAGGCCTCAGGAAGGTGCCATGCAGTAGGCCTCAGGAAGGTGCCATGCAGTAGGCCTCAGGAAGGGTGCCATGCAGTTGGCCTCAAAAAGGGTGCCATGCAGTAGGCCTCAGGAAGGAGCCATACAGTAGGCCTCAGGAAGGTGCCATGCAGTAGGCCTTAGGAAGGGTGCCATGCAGTAGGCCTCAGGAAGGGTGCCATGCAGTAGGCCTCAGGAAGGGTGACATGCAGTAGACCTCAGGGTACCATGCAGTAAGTTTCAGGAAGGTGCCATGCAGTAGGCCTCGGGAAGGATGCCATGCAGTAGGCCTCAGGGTGACATGCAGTAGGCCTTAGGAAGGGTGCCATGCAGTTGGCCTCAAAAAGGGTGCCATGCCGTAGGACTCAGGAAGGAGCCATGCAGTAGGCCTCAGGAAGGTTGCCATGCAGTAGGCCTCAGGAAGGTGTCATGCAGTAGGCCTCAGGAAGGTTGCTGTTGAGAAATGGGTTACCAGCTAAGTTTATAATTTTAAATATACGGAATACTTAGCTGATAAAAGACAGCAAATCGTCTACACAGCCGCCCCTGCAGACGAGGTCTTGAATTGTTGTCATGATCATCTCTCAACGAGCTGTAATAGATCACATTTTGTAAGATTATAAATTACCCCTAGAGGGTGTTATGTCAGCATATTTCATTCACTGATTGCTGACAAACTTACTTGTGTGGACTCAAAGGTCTGCATATCACCGGGGTTTATGATATGTGACTAATTCACGACTTCATACTCAACTGCGCAGTCAATAGTAGTACATCACGAGTTAGAACACTTACCTGGGTATATGTATCTGACCCGTAATTACGCCCGGATATCCGTTGAGTTGATTGAAGAATAGTGTTCTTTGAAGAATGTCGCACTACACTCTGTTGGATCGCAACACTCATTACACTGTTCATCAATAATTGTTCACACAATATCACTAAGAAGTTGATCACACTACTCTGTAGGTGTTTATTGTGTTTTGTGAGACACTTTGTTCACACTAACGCACATATCATTCTTTGTTGGTTATCCTGACGTCAGTGTCACTCTCAGGAGAGTCAAAAGTAATCTGAAGACGCCACAGCCTCCTACACCGTCACTGCCCCTAGCACATAAAGGAAAAGCTGACCTAGTACTTTTTGCTTCCTTGCCACTTCCTCCATGAAGCAAAGCAGAATGTTTGATTCTTGCTGTCTTAAGCATAGACAACAATGTACACTATCTTTACCATGGTGATAAAGTGGGAGCAGGATTTTCCTTAATTGTCCTAAGGTAAGAGATGGACTGTATTTTATTAAAATACACTTTGCAACGCTGGAGTCTTGCATGGAGCCTCGGTCGCTTGACCACGTCGCATACTGGTACTGCATCTGGGATCAATTACTTGCTGTAGCAGTAAACAAGATGCTTGCCCCTTCTCAGAGGGCTGGGCCCCTCAGGGCTGAAAGGGACTGAAAGGGGCTGAAGGGGGCTAATATCCCCCTCCTCGAGAAAATTTCTCCACAGTTGCCATGCAGTAGGCCTCAGTCAGGTCGTGTCAAAAAAATTAAGGAAAAAGTGTATCTAGCAGAAAAGTGAAAGCACTTGAGGGACATGTGGTGTGTGTGTGTGTATATATATATATATATATATATATATATATATATATATATATATATATATATATATATATATAAACTGAGATGCTTGAATGTGCGTGGATTTAGTGCGGATGATTGCTAATGTTATGAATGGAAAAAAGATGGATGTCCTGGCTCTAAGTGACACAAAGCTGAAAGGAGTAGGTAAATTGCAGTGGGAAGAAAAAAATGGGTTTACGTCAGGAGTATCTGAGAGAGTTAGAGAAGGATAAGTTATGGAAGGGTAAGAGAGAATATAAATGTATAAATTCAAGGATTATCTGGAATAAAATTAGGGTCGGATGTGAAAAGTAGGTCATAATAACTGTGTATGCACCTGGAGGAGAGATGTTAAGAGAGTGTGTAGGAACTTTTGAACCTAGTGAGAGAGTAATTGTGGTAGGGAACCTTAATGCTGAAGTACGTGAAACATTTAGAGGGTGTGGTAGGTAAGTTTGGGGTGCCAGGTGTAAATGATAATAGTGCCCTTTAATTGAACTATGTATAGAAAGGGGTTTTGGTTATAGGTAATACACTTTTTAAGAAAAGAGGATAAATAAGAATACATGATGTAAGGTGTAATGACAGTAGTTTGTTGGACTACATATTGGTAGATAAAAGACTGTTGAGTAGACTTCAGGATGTACATGTTTATAGAGAGGCCACAGATATATCAGATCACTTTTTACTTGTAGCAACAGAGTAAAAGGTAGATAGGATACAAGGAAAATAGAACCAGCAAGAGAGGTGAAGGTGTATAAACTAATGGAGGAGGCAGTTAGGGTAAGATATAAACAACTATTGGAGGATAGATGGGCTAATGAGAGTATAAGCAATAGGGTTGAAGATATATGGAGTAGGTTTAAGAATGTAGTGTTAGAGTGTTCAGCAGAAGTTTGTGGTTACAGGAAAGTGGGTGCAGGAAGGAAGAAGAGTGATTGGTGGAATGATGATGTAAAGAGAGTAGAAAGGGAGAAAAAGTTAGCATGTGAGAGGTTTTTACAAAGTAGAATTGATGGAAGGAGGGAAGAGTTTATTGAGAGAAAAAGAGAGGTTAAGAGAGTGGTGAAGCAATGTAAAAATAGAGCAAATGAGAGAGTGGATGAGATGTTATTAACAAATTTTGTTGAAAATAAGAAAAAGTTTTGGAGTGAGCTTAATAAGTTGAGGAAACCTAGGGAACGAATGGATTTGATACCTAAAAATAGGAGAGGAGAGTTATTAAATGGAGAGTTAGAGGTATCGGGAAGATGGAGGGAATATTTTGAGGAATTGTTAAATGTTGATGAAGATAGGGAAGCTGTAATTTCGTGGATGGTCCATGTTGCAGCAAGGAGAAGGCTGGAGGCAATGGAGATGTCATGTCTGAGAGCAATGTGTGGTGAGAATTTCGTGCAGAGAATTCGTTGTTTGGAAATTAGTAGGAGGTGCAGGATTACCAAAACTTTTATCCAAAAGGCTGAGGAGAGGTTGTTGAGGTGGTTTGGACATGTAGAGAGGATGGAAGAAAAGAGTGTAAATCTGCAGTGGAGGGAAGGCAGGGTAATGGTCGGCCTAGAAATGGTTGGAGGGAGGGGATAAAGAAGGTTCTATGAACGAGGGGCTTGGACTTCCAGCAAGCATGCGTGAGCGTCTTTAATAGAAGCAAATGGAGACAAATGGTTTTTAGGACTTGACGTGCTGTTGGAGTGTAAGGATGGTAACATTTATGAAGGGATTCAGGGAAAACTGCAGGCCGGACTTGAGTCCTGGAGATGGGAAGTGTAGTCTCTACACTCTGAAGGAGGAGTGTTAATGTTGCAGTTTTATAACTGAAGTGTAAGCTCACCTCTGGCGAGACAATGATGGAGTGGATGTAAGTTTCTCTTTCTTGGGCTACCCAGCCTTGGTGCGAAGCTGCCGATGTGTTAATAATAATAATAATAATAATAATAATAATAATAATAATATATATATATATATATATATATATATATATATATATATATATATATATATATATATATACCAACAAAGCCATAGTTTGGGCAACGTTTCTGGAACTATTATTCTCATTTTTAGGTCTACTCAGAGTTAAAAGTTGAAAAAATAAATAGTGTTTTTAAGGTGACAAGACTGATCAGTTCCTGAGTCTGGCTCAGTCTAGGAGGAGAAACTTGAGGCATTTTCAGCTCCATGTCTCAATGGTAACTAACTCTTCCAAAGATGGTTTGTACATATTGTGGTCTTGCATGTTCATCTCCCCTATCATGGTCTTGCGTGTTCATCTTCCCTATCATGGTCTTGCATGTTCATCTTCCCTATCATGGTCTTGCGTGTTCATCTTCCCTATCATGGTCTTGCGTGTTCATCTTCCCTATCATGGTCTTGCGTGTTCATCTTCCCTATCATGGTCTTGCGTGTTCATCTTCCCTATCATGGTCTTGTGTGTTCATCTTCCCTATCATGGTCTTGTGTGTTCATCTTCCCTATCATGGTCTTGCGTGTTCATCTTCCCTATCATGGTCTTGCGTGTTCATCTTCCCTATCATGGTCTTGCGTGTTCATCTTCCCTATCATGGTCTTGCATGTTCATCTTCCCTATCATGGTCTTGCGTGTTCATCTTCCCTACGCTCAATATTAAAGGTTCCTAGCATTTTAATTGCCCAAGATATTAATTACTAGGTGATCAGTTGTGGGCAGAACGTCGTCGTTATACAGATGTTGTGACCATCACCTGGTGTGTACACTAATACTCTCGTACAACAGACGACTCTAAGTTCTCACAAATTAAAACACTATATTCTCCTGTCATTCCTCAGTTTAGCCAGAATATCGTGGATAAAATACCCTCAGCAATTTTTGACCACTTTATAATATATTAACTATAATTTTGAAATGGTAATCGAATATTAATCCAAATATTAATTGAACATTAAAATAATGGAAATCTCAACGTTTATTGTAAAGAAGAACATGGTGGAGAGAGAATGTTTGGTGGAGTTGGAGGCAGTACCTGTGTGTCCCAGTACCTGTGTGTCCCAGTACCTGTGTGTCCCAGTCACTGTGGTTAACCAGCCACACCCGGGCCGTCTGCTGACCCTCCGTCCCAGTAATGTGTACTGACCTAGTGCCGGTTCACGGGGTCGATTCACTGCTCCTGGGTGTCTCAGACACTGTACTTATTCAGCCACGCCACGGCCGTCTGTTGACCCTCCGTCCTAGTAATGTGTACTGACCTAGTTCCGGTCTGCGGGGGTCGAGTCTAATGGTTATCCATCTAAATAATTTGCTTTGAAGCAGTATTGGCGGAGGTGCTCGAGACTCCTGACCCACAACCTCAACAATGTGTAAAAACCTAGTACTGACTCAGGGGGTCGAGACTGATGACACTCCACTATAACAAAGTGTGCTCACCTAGTGCTGGCTCAGGGGGTCGAGACTGATGACACGCCACTATAACAAAGTGTGCTCACCTAGTGCTGGCTCAGGGGGTCGAGACTGATGACACTCCACTATAACAAAGTGTACTCACCTAGTGCTGGCTCAGGGGGTCGATACTGATGACACTCCACTATAACAAAGTGTACTCACCTAGTGCTGGCTCAGGGGGTCGATACTGATGACACTCCACTATAACAAAGTGTACTCACCTAGTGCTGGCTCAGGGGGTCGATACTGATGACACGCCACTATAACAAAGTGTACTCACCTAGTGCTGGCTCAGGGGGTTCGAATCAGTTAAACCTCTACTCTTCCTCTTACTCATGGAGTTGAGTCTTTGTTTTACATGAAGCTAATAGCGAAGTGTTGTGAAGTGTTCTATGACAGTGCTTCACTAAGTGTTGTACAACACAGTGCTTCACTAAGTGTTGTACAACACAGTGCTTCACTAAGTGTTGTATAACACAAGTGCTTCACTAAGTGATGTATAACACAAGTGCTTCACTAAGTGTTGTACAACACAGTGCTTCACTAAGTGTTGTACAACACAGTGCTTCACTAAGTGTTGTATAACACAAGTGCTTCACTAAGTGTTGTATAACACAGTGTTTCACTAAGTGTTGTACAACACAGTGCTTCACTAAGTGTTGTATAACACAAGTGCTTCACTAAGTGTTGTATAACACAAGTGCTTCACTAAGTGTTGTACAACACAGTGCTTCACTAAGTGTTGTACAACACAGTGCTTCACTAAGTGTTGTACAACACAGTGCTTCACTAAGTGTTGTACAACACAGTGCTTCACTAAGTGTTGTACAACACAGTGCTTCACTAAGTGTTGTACAACACAGTGCTTCACTAAGTGTTGTACAACACAGTGCTTCACTAAGTGTTGTACAACACAGTGCTTCACTAAGTGTTGTACAACACAATGCTTCACTAAGTGTTGTACAACACAATGCTTCACTAAGTGTTGTACAACACAATGCTTCACTAAGTGTTGTACAACACAATGCTTCACTAAGTGTTGTACAACACAGTGCTTCACTAAGTGTTGTACAACACAATGCTTCACTAAGTGTTGTATAACACAGTGCTTCACTAAGTGTTGTACAACACAGTGCTTCACTAAGTGTTGTACAACACAATGCTTCACTAAGTGTTGTACAACACAATGCTTCACTAAGTGTTGTACAACACAATGCTTCACTAAGTGTTGTACAACACAATGCTTCACAAAGTGTTGTACAACACAGTGCTTCACTAAGTGTTGTACAACACAGTGCTTCACTAAGTGTTGTACAACACAATGCTTCACTAAGTGTTGTACAACACAATGCTTCACTAAGTGTTGTACAACACAATGCTTCACTAAGTGTTGTACAACACAATGCTTCACTAAGTGTTGTACAACACAATGCTTCACTAAGTGTTGTACAACACAGTGCTTCACTAAGTGTTGTACAACACAGTGCTTCACTAAGTGTTGTATAACACAAGTGCTTCACTAAGTGTTGTATAACACAAGTGCTTCACTAAGTGTTGTATAACACAGTGCTTCACTAAGTGTTGTACAACACAGTGCTTCACTAAGTGTTGTATAACACAAGTGCTTCACTAAGTGTTGTACAACACAGTGCTTCACTAAGTGTTGTATAACACAAGTGCTTCACTAAGTGTTGTACAACACAGTGCTTCACTAAGTGTTGTATAACACAAGTGCTTCACTAAGTGTTGTATAACACAGTGCTTCACTAAGTGTTGTACAACACAGTGCTTCACTAAGTGTTGTATAACACAAGTGCTTCACTAAGTGTTGTACAACACAGTGCTTCACTAAGTGTTGTATAACACAAGTGCTTCACTAAGTGTTGTACAACAGTGATTCACTAAGTGTTGTATAACACAAGTGCTTCACTAAGTGTTGTACAACACAGTGCTTCACTAAGTGTTGTATAACACAAGTGCTTCACTAAGTGTTGTACAACACAGTGCTTCACTAAGTGTTGTACAACACAGTGCTTCACTAAGTGTTGTACAACACAGTGCTTCACTAAGTGTTGTACAACACAGTGCTTCACTAAGTGTTGTATGACACAAGTGGTTCACTAAGTGTTGTATGACACAAGTGCTTCACTAAGTGTTGTATAACACAAGTGCTTCACTAAATGTTGTATAACACAAGTCCTTCACAAAGTGTTGTATAACACAAGTGCTTCACTAAGTGTTGTATAACACAAGTGCTTCACTAAGTGTTGTATAACACAAGTGCTTCACAAAGTGTTGTATAACACAGTGCTTCACTAAGTGTTGTATAACACAGTGCTTCACTAAGTGTTGTATAACACAAGTGCTTCACTAAGTGTTGTATAACACAAGTGCTTCACTAAGTGTTGTATAACACAAGTGCTTCACTAAGTGTTGTATAACACAGTGCTTCACTAAGTGTTGTATAACACAGTGCTTCACTAAGTGTTGTATGACACAAGTGGTTCACTAAGTGTTGTATAACACAAGTCCTTCACAAAGTGTTGTATAACACAGTGCTTCACTAAGTATTGTATAACACAGTGCTTCACTAAGTGTTGTATAACACAGTGCTTCACTAAGTGTTGTATAACACAGTTCTTCACTAAGTGTTGTATAACAGTGCTTCACTAAGTGTTGTATAACACAGTTCTTCACTAAGTGTTGTATAACACAGTGCTTCACTAAGTGTTGTATAACACAGTGCTTCACTAAGTGTTGTATAACACAAGTCCTTCACAAAGTGTTGTATAACACAGTGCTTCACTAAGTGTTGTATAACACAGTGCTTCACTAAGTGTTGTATAACACAAGTGCTTCACTAAGTGTTGTATAACACAAGTGCTTCACTAAGTGTTGTATAACACAAGTGCTTCACTAAGTGTTGTATAACACAAGTGCTTCACAAAGTGTTGTATAACACAGTGCTTCACTAAGTATTGTATAACACAGTGCTTCACTAAGTGTTGTATAACACAAGTGCTTCACTAAGTGTTGTATAACACAGTTCTTCACTAAGTGTTGTATAACAGTGCTTCACTAAGTGTTGTATAACACAGTTCTTCACTAAGTGTTGTATAACACAGTGCTTCACTAAATGTTCTATGACACTAGCGCTTCACTAAGTGTTGCATAACACAAGTGCTTCACTAAGTGTTGTATAACACAAGTGCTTCACTAAGTGTTGTATAACACAAGTGCTTCACTAAGTGTTGCATAACACAAGTGCTTCACTAAGTGTTGCATAACACAAGCGCTTCACTAAGTGTTGCATAACACAAGTGCTTCACTAAGTGTTGTATAACACAAGTGCTTCACTAAGTGTTGTATAACACAAGTGCTTCACTAAGTGTTGTATAACACAAGTGCTTCACTAAATGTTGTGTGACACAAGTGCTTCACTAAGTGTAGACAGCCTGTACTGTCTGCACAGACAGCCCATGCTGTCTGCCAGCTTAGTTCATATTTCGCATCATGCTGGTGCTGCCACCTATAGGCCTTGCCACTTCAGTATGCCCAGACTTACCTCGCTCTCACTCACACAGCGGCCTAGCAGCAAGACACAAGGCCTCCCAGCTCTCTCTCGTGGGATGGCCCTGCCCGGGCCATGGGCACAAACACACAAGCCTGTGTACCCACCATGACTTAACAATAAAGAAGCCTCCAAAGACGTATCATTAACCACCCGCTTGCAGCACCTACCAAACAATCCCGTTATAATGGTGGAAAGCGGTGGTCACAGCAGTGTGTTTGCCCAAAGCGAGGAAGGAGAGCCATGAAGTCATCTTCACTTCATAAGATAAGATTTCGTTCGGATTTTTAAGCCCGGAGGGTTAGCCACCCAGGATAACCCAAGAAAGTCAGTGCGTCATCGAGAACTGTCTAACTTATTTCCATTGGGGTCCTTAATCTTGTCCCCCAGGATGCGACCCACACCAGTCGACTAACACCCAGGTACCTATTTGCTGCTAGGTGAACAGGACAACAGGTGTAAGGAAACGTGTTGAAATGTTTCCACCCGCCGGGAATCGAACCCTGGCCCTCCGTGTGTGAAGTGGGAGCTTTAGCCACCATGCCACCGGGCCATCATCCCATGCAAGAAGCATCCGTCTCTCAACAAGTTATCCTGATGTCGAGTCTGCACGTTTGAACATCCAGACACAGGTACAAGCAGGATCCAGCCGAAATTTGCCGAATTTCTTCGAGAATTGTGAGTGGCGTCCCAGCGACTCCACGCTACAGTGTCCCAGGCTGTTTCTCAAGTCACGTGTTCAGCGTCACTTGTATGTTGCTGTTGTTGTTCAGCTCAGCACAGCTGTTTCAGCAAGCCAGAGGTGAGTTTTGTGGTGATTTCTGCGTCCAGTGTGAGCTTCTCCACGTGTTTGTGGGTGAGAGGAGGAGGAATGGCCAGATGCTCGCCCTGCCATACACTCACCCACGCTCCTCGCCATCACACTACCATACACTCACCCACGCTCCTCGCCATCACACTACCATACACTCACCACTGCCCACTCCCTCTGCTATGTTTTCTGCTGTTTTTCGTGTGATTTATTGCCAGAACTGTGTATCCGAGTGCCCGAGGCCACTCAAAGCTACGGGGATCAGCATGCCATGTAGATCACGATGCCACGTGGATCACGACACCACGTGGGTGTGGGCGATGTCACGTGGATCTACCAGCCACGTGAGTTACCAGATGTCCCAGGCCTCATGCTGTGGTCTGCTGCCCGCATCACATCGACGTCACCCACGATGCTGCCCGACTTCATGACGTCACGATATCTGCTGACGTCACCTCACGATGTCTGCCTGATGTCACATCGAGATGTCTGCTGACGTCACCTCGCAACATCACGCCTGACATCACATGATGTCACATCGAGTGTTTCTAGTAATTATTTCAGTATTGTCGAGAAGATTGAGAGAAAATATATGTCGTGTGTTAATTAATTCCTCTCAGTCAGTGTTCTCACATTTTAGTATATGTCTTAGAGTCAGTTTTATGCACAGAAAAGCATCATTTGCTAGTTTAAGCCATGTTGTACCGCGGGTGTGTAAAGTTTCCATGTGTTCAGTGAGGTCTGAGCCAGACCTGAGTAACACCACTGTGTTAAGTCACCCTTGTGACCAGTGCGTATGACAGCTGATGTCAAGACAGCCCCGAGTGACCGAGCCCTCTTGTACAGAAAGTTTTTATGCTCGTCGCTCGTGTTGTTCTGCAGAATCGTACCTGCTACGATTCCCATCGAGATTTGTTTCACTTCACCTCCAGACCGTCAGAGTGCAGTTATATGTAGAGAAACAAGTCTGGGGACGCTTAGACTAACCTCTGCTGTAACTCCAACTGCCGAATGATACTCGCCAAGCCGCAGTTAGCCCTTTCGGCAGGCGCTGTGTCAGCCTCGTGTCACAAGCTTCAGTGAGCAGCCTGCACAAAGATGATGTCACTTTGACTGCTAGCTCGCTCACTGCAGTCTGGTGTATGATGTTACAACTCCCAGATGTTTCGCCCAGTCGTCTATGCCACGACTCGCTCCACAACTCGCTCCACGCTCGCCGGCAGTGACAGCCCAGCGACAGTACCAGTCGAGAAGTGTCCTGAGTCGCTTGCCAGAAGTACTGCCCAGTTGCCGAGTTTTTTCGACGCCTCACTCGAGGGCACCAGCATGTCGTGCCCCAGGTTGAGTGAAAACCTGCAGCGACTATTACGATGACTGCTTCACTGTTCCAGAGGAGACCGTACCCTGTTACGTCACAGCTCAGCCGCAGCGATGTCTCCTGTGTTGCAGTACCTGTCCAGACGCAGGAAGGCGTTCAGTGATGCCCATCGACGCTCACTGCCTATGACCACGATGTTTAGCACACCCCACATGTTTTCTTTCTTCCCTCCCTTTAGGAAGTTTTTTTCCATGTCCATATATATATATATGTTTTTATTTTGTGTTCTGTGGACTGTTCCTACGAGAGAGAGACCGAGTTTCTTTTACTACCAGTATTGTCGCGTCAGGACGACGCGCGGTAGGTGAGCGAGCGTATGTAGACAGCCTGTACTGTCTGCACAGACAGCCCATGCTGTCTGCCAGCTTAGTTCATATTTCGCGTCATGCTGGTGCTGCCACCTAAAGGCCTTGCCACTTCAGTATGCCCAGACTTGCCTCGCTCTCACTCACACAGTGGCCTAGCAGCAAGACACAAGGCCTCCCAGCTCTCTCTCGTGGGATGGCACTGCCCGGGCCATGGGCACAAACACACAAGCCTGTGTACCCACCATGACTTAACAATAAAGAAGCCTCCGAAGACGTATCATTAACCACCCGCTTGAAGCACCTACCAAACAAACCCATTATATAAGTGTTGTACAACACAGTGCTTCACTAAGTGTTGTATAACACAGTGCTTCACTAAGTGTTGTATAACACAAGTGCTTCACTAAGTGTTGTATAACACAAGTGCTTCACTAAGTGTTGTATAACACAAGTGCTTCACTAAGTGTTGTGAAACAGTGCTTCACTAAGTGTTGTATGACACAGTGCTTCACTAAGTGTTGTACAACACAGTGCTTCACTAAGTGTTGTATAACACAAGTGCTTCACTAAGTGTTGTATAACACAAGTGCTTCACTAAGTGTTGTATAACACAAGTGCTTCACTAAGTGTTGTGACATAGTGCTTCACTAATTGCATGACACAGTGCTTCACTAAGTGTTGTATAACACAGTGCTTCACTAAGTGTTGTATGACAGAGTGCTTCACTAAGTGTTGTATAACACAAGTGCTTCACTAAGTGTTGTATGACACAGTGCTTCACTAAGTGTTGTATGACACAGTGCTTCACTAAGTGTTGTATAACAAGTGCTTCACTAAGTGTTGTATAACACAAGTGCTTCACTAAATGTTGTATAACACAAGTGCTTCACTAAGTGTTGAATAACACAAGTGCTTCACTAAGTGTTGTATGACACAGTGCTTCACTAAGTGTTGTATAACACAAGTGCTTCACTAAGTGTTGTATGACACAGTGCTTCACTAAATGTTGTATAACACAAGTGTTTCACTAAGTGTTGTATAACAGTGCTTCACTAAGTGTTGTATGACACAGTGCGTCACTAAGTGTTGTATGACACAAGTGCTTCACTAAGTGTTGTATAACACAAGTGCTTCACTAAGTGTTGTATGACACAGTGCTTCACTTAGTGTTGTATGACACAAAGCTTCACTAAGTGTTGTATAACACAAGTGCTTCACTAAGTGTTGTATAACACAAGTGCTTCACTAAGTGTTGTATAACACAAGTGCTTCACTAAGTGTTGTATGACACAGTGCTTCACTAAGTGTTGTATAACACAAGTGCTTCACTAAGTGTTGTATGACACAGTGCTTCACTAAGTGTTGTATGACACAGTGCTTCACTAAGTGTTGTATAACACAAGTGCTTCACTAAGTGTTGTATGACACAGTGCTTCACTAAGTGTTGTATAACACAAGTGCTTCACTAAGTGTTGTATGACACAGTGCTTCACTAAATGTTGTATAACACAAGTGTTTCACTAAGTGTTGTATAACAGTGCTTCACTAAGTGTTGTATGACACAGTGCGTCACTAAGTGTTGTATGACACAAGTGCTTCACTAAGTGTTGTATAACACAAGTGCTTCACTAAGTGTTGTATGACACAGTGCTTCACTAAGTGTTGTATGACACAGTGCTTCACTAAGTGTTGTATGACACAGTGCTTCACTAAGTGTTGTATAACACAAGTGCTTCACTAAGTTTTGTATAACACAAGTGCTTCACTAAGTGTTGTATGACACAGCGCTTCACTAAATGTTGTATAACACAAGTGCTTCACTAAGTGTTGTATGACACAGTGCTTCACTAAGTGCTGTACGACACAGTGCTTCACTAAGTGTTGTATGACACAGTGCTTCACTAAGTATTGTATGACACAGTGCTTCACTAAGTTTTGTATGACACAGTGCTTCACTAAGTTTTGTGTGACACAGTGCTTCACTAAGTTTTGTATGACACAATGCTTCACTAAGTTTTGTATGACACAATGCTTCACAAAGTGCTGTACGACACAGTGCTTCACTAAGTTTTGTGTGACACAATGCTTCACAAAGTGCTGTACGACACAGTGCTTCACTAAGTGCTGTAGGACACAGTGCTTCACTAAGTGCTGTACGACACAGTGCTTCACTAAGTGCTGTACGACACAATGCTTCACTAAGTGCTGTACGACACAGTGCTTCACTAAGTGCTGTACGACACAATGCTTCACTAAGTGCTGTACGACACAGTGCTTCACTAAGTGCTGTACGACACAATGCTTCACTAAGTGCTGTACGACACAGTGCTTCCCTAAGTGCTGTACGACACAATGCTTCACTAAGTGCTGTACGACACAGTGCTTCACTATGTGCTGTACGACACAATGCTTCACTAAGTGCTGTACGACACAGTGCTTCACTAAGTGCTGTACGACACAACGCTTCACTAAGTGCTGTACGACACAGTGCTTCACTAAGTGCTGTACGACACAGTGCTTCACTAAGTGCTGTACGACACAGTGCTTCACTAAGTGCTGTATGACAGTGCTTCACTAAGTGCTGTACGACACAGTGCTTCACTAAGTGCTGTACGACACAGTGCTTCACTTAGTGCTGTACGACCCAGTGCTTCACTAAGTGTTGTATGATAATTACTTGTTTAGTGTTTCAGTACTAAAATATTTCACAGCAAAGACGAGACTGTGTTTACCTATCATAATGAATGTCTGAGTAGAGGAAGGGATTAAGAGTGTCAAGGAGGTAGAAAAGGCAGTAAAGAGGAAGATAGGAAGAAAAGGCTGATTTGAATGTGGAATATTGGAAGAGAGGATGGGAGATAAAGGGGGATATGGGGAGAGAAAACAATATATGAAACTGTGGTAATATGAGAGAGAGAGAGAGAGAGAGAGAGAGAGAGAGAGAGAGAGAGAGAGAGAGAGAGAGAGAGAGAGAGAGAGAGAGCATTAAAGATAAATTGAGCTCAAAAAAACCGCATCAGAAAATTCTAACACAACTTCTTAATCGTCCGTCATAATCGTTCCTGTCTTACGAAGTTTTTTCACTAAGGTGTTTGAGGAGGTAGATCATGGTAATGAATATGATATTGTGTATATGGACTTCAGTGAGGCTTTCCATAGAGTTCCACACCAGAGGCTGTTGAGGAAACTTAAGGCACATGGAATAGGAGAAATTTTTCCTGGGTAGAGGCATGGCTGACAAATAGACAGCAGAGAGTTTGCATAAATGGAGAGAAATCAGAATGGGGGCCAATGGAAATAAGTCACTCTGACTTTTTTGGGTTATCCCAGGTTCCCTTCACATATGCTGCTATGTATGATAATCTATGTAGCTGTATTTGTGTATACCTGAATAAACTTACTAAGTCACAAGCGGTGTTCCACAGAGGTCAGTGTTGGGCCCCTTGTTGTTCATAATTTACATAAACGACATAGATGAGGGAATAGATAGCGACATAAGCAAATTTGCTGATGACACCAAAATAGGCCGCCCAATTCATTCTAATGAGGACATTAGAGCACTCCAGGATGATTTGAACAGACTGATACAGTGGTCGGAGAAGTGGCAGATGCAGTTTAATATAGACAAATGCAAAGTTCTAAATGTTGGACAGGAAAATAATCATGCCACATTTAAACTAAATAATGTAGACATTAATATTTCTGATTGCGAAAAGGATTTAGGAGTTCTGGTTAGCAGTAATCTGAAACCAAGACAACAGTGCATAAGAGTTCGCAATAAAGCTAATATAACCCTTGCCTTCATATCAAGAAGTATAAATACTAGAAGTCCTCAGGTTGTTCTTCAACTCTGTATATCCTTGGTTAGGCCTCATTTAGACTATGCTGCTCAGTTCTGGTCACCATATTACAGAATGGATATAAATGCTCTGGAAAACGTATATAGGAGGATGACAAAGTTGATCCCGTGTATCAGAAATCTTCCCTATGAGGGCAGACTGAGGGCCTTGAATCTGCACTCTCTAGAAAGGCGTAGAATTAGGGGGGATATGATCGAGGTGTATAAATGGAAAACAGGAATTAATAAAGGAGATGTAAATAGCGTGCTTAAAACATCTTGCATAGACAGCACTCGCAGCAATGGTTTTAAATTGGAAAAAATCAGATTCAGGAAGGATCTGGTTTTCTCCAATTACCTTAACCCTGACTGGGTTAAGGCAATGCCTTAAGCCGGTGGGAGATTTGGACCTGCCCCGCATGGGCCAGTAGACCTGCTGCCGTGTTCCTTCTTTCTTATGTTCTAATGTTCTCATTACCCAGCAACACAGCCGTCACTGTTCCAACATCTGCCATCACTGTTCCAGCACCTTCCATCACTGTTCCAACACCTGCCGTCACTGTTCCAACACCTGCCATCACTGTTCCAACACCTGCCATCACTGTTCCAGCACCTTCCATCACTGTTCCAACACCTGCCATCACTGTTCCAACACCTGCCATCACTGTTCCAACACCTGCCATCACTGTTCCAACACCTACCATCACTGTTCCAACACCTGCCATCACTATTCCAACACCTGCCATCACTGTTCCAACACCTGCCATCACTGTTCCAACACCTGCTATCACTTTTCCAACACCTGTCATCACTGTTCCAACACCTGCCATCACTGTTCCAACACCTGCCATCACTGTTCCAACACCTGTCATAACTGTTCCAACACCTGTCATCACTGTTCCAACACCTGCCATTACTGTTCCAACACCTGTCATCACTGTTCCAACACCTGCCATCACTGTTCCAACACCTGCCATCACTGTTCCAACACCTGCCATCACTGTTCCAACACCTGACATCACTGTTCCAACACCTGCCATCACTGTTCCAACACCTGTCATCACTGTTCCAGCACCTCCTACCACTGTTCCAACAGTGCTCCATCTTTTAATACCGTCTCATGTTTTTCTCTATCGGATATTGGAGCAACTAATAATCAGGTAACCGACACTATGCAAGTGCTGGGCCAAAGCACGAGCAACAGGGACATATCTAGTAGAAATGGACGAGGGCATGGAAGATGTGGAAGAGGTTGTGGAAGAAGTCGTGGTAGAGGATATGGAAGACGATGAGGAAGAGGTCGTGAAAAACGACGTGGAAGAAGTCGTGGTAAAGGACATAGAAGAAGTCATGGAAGACGACGTGGAAGAGGTCATGGAAGACGACGTAGAAGAGGCCATGGAAGACGACGTGGAAGAGGTCGTGGAAGACGACGTGGAAGAGGTCGTGGAAGACGACGTGGAAGAGGTCGTGGAAGACGACGTGGAAGAGGGCGTGGAAGTAGTAGAAGAGAAATAAGTCACCCATAGACGTCTCACCTCTTGCCAACACATTCATAAGAAAACTCCCACCAGGTACGTAATCATAGGGCTCAACAGTGGCAGAAACTGCAGAAAAATCAGCTGGTGAGTCAGCAGGGAAACACAAGAGGTAGAGGAAATAGGAGACCACCCTCCCAGACACCCAGGCAGTGCTCTCGCTGTCACCAGAGGGGCACACCACTGACAACTGCCTACGAGACACTTAAAAAGGGACATCAAGAAGACCACTGTCGTAACAAAAACAAACATGACAAACAGTATTGCCAGTTCTTTAAAGATTTATTCTCAAAACAAACCAGCAGGATCTCAGAATTGTGAACAAACTTACACATCTACCCAGCTACTCGTATATCGGCTCAACAGGTGCTTTTGTGCCTACACCAGTGGCTTCTCTGGTGTCCTATCTCAAGGGCAGCACCTTACACACCTACCTACTCATGCTGTGCACAGTCTTGAAGAGCCAGTCTATCAGCATCCTCTAGGCCAACATTAGAGACTGGTTCACGCTCACGCTCAACGTCCCGACATGATAGCCGTTGTTGAGACATTTTTGGAGGACAGGATTCAGGAAAATTTTGGTAGAACTGCTGGCTACACCTCATGGATGAGACAAGACAGGCAAGGCCAGGGAGGAGGGAATGCTGTATGCTTTTCTAAAAGAGAACATACATGCCCAGCTCAATGTTGC
Source organism: Cherax quadricarinatus (assembly GCF_038502225.1). Classification (NCBI taxonomy): domain Eukaryota; kingdom Metazoa; phylum Arthropoda; class Malacostraca; order Decapoda; family Parastacidae; genus Cherax; species Cherax quadricarinatus. Next base: position 36,241 of record NW_027198120.1, read on the forward strand.
CATTTCTAATTACCTTCCTGGAAATGATGTTCAAGTTATGCATAAACCCTTGGTCCATTGTACCAGCATGTGCAATGTACACACCTCAGCGACAACAGGCAGACCCCATCTACTTCCTAATGGAAAATAAGAACTCCCTTCTGCTTAATAGTAAAGATCTAGATATAATTATTGGTTATCTCATCTAATAATATATACAGAGGGATTTTGATGAGCTTCTTGCAGTGTTTAACATAAGAAACGTTGTTAATTTCCCATCTCACATCTCTGGCTCCTCCCTTGATCCAGAAGTGAGTGATCTATCTACAGGCATAGTCACTTGCCATCCCCTTGACTGTGTTGGATCATCTGACCACAAGGCAGTCTTTACAACACTGAAGATTCCAACAGAACGAAGTGAAATATCCGCACGCACAACCTGGCCGATCCTTTGCTCAGAGCTCCTCACCTCTGATTGGAATGCTCTTCTCCAAGGTGATGTTGATAACCAAGTGAATGCCGTCACTGAACATATCCTTAATCTCCAAGGAAAATACATCCCTCACCGGCGGGTATGTGACGAAGCCTTCAGATCAGCCTTGGTTTGGGTTTCGTTGTAGAGAGGCCGCTACTGTTAAGCACATGGCATGGAGAATGTATGAGAGATATCCCACTACTTATAACAGGAACCTGCACAGGCAAGCATGTCGGCACATTCAGTTAATCCAAAAGTGGGTCATCTCTAGGTGGGCGGCTGGCACAAAAAGAAAACTGGCATCAGGTAGAATGGGATCCAAAACCTGGTAGTTTATGGTCAGGGATTGATAAGGTTATTCACTTAATGAAATTATTCCACCTCTAAATAGGCAGCATTGGACCGTCTCTACCAGCAGTCACGAGATAGCCGACCATTTTGCTGAAAAATTTGCTGTCAGGATGCAAGTTCCTGAACCAGCAAGGCAACCACCTGTGCTAGTCACAAGAACTGTATCAAAGTTGTCCGAGGTGACAATAAGGCAGGATAAGGTGTATCTTCTCTTAAATCGCTGAACCCAAAAAAGACTGAGCCCAGATAAGGTGAGCCCAAGATTGATGAGTAGATGTGCAGACCTGTTGGCGTTACCTCTAACTCGCATCTTTTAGCACTGTCTAGTACTGTGTAAACGGCCTTCTCTCTGGAAAGACGCAAATGTAGTTCTTGTTCACAAAAAGAAGAGTAGAGCGGAAATCAGCAACTACAGACCAGTGTCACTCCTGTCGATCACTGGGAAGAATTTTGAAGCAATAATCGCACGACAGATGACAGAGTTTTTCGATTACAATTTGCTTCTTTATGGCAGTCAATATGGCTTCAGAAAAGATACCTCTGCTGCTGATCTGCTGTTAAATCTCTCCACAATTTGACACCAGACACTGGATGAATCCTAAGTAAGCTGAGTAGTAACATGTGATTACGTTCAATGATTACGTTCAGTGTCTGATTCTGTCCCAACGGAACAGAATCAACGACACTTTATTGGTGCAAACACACATCCACAAGGATGTGTGCTTGAGCCATTGTTATGGAATGTTTACATCAATGACCATCATCTCGTCCCATAATCCCATGCATTTGCAGATGCCTGTACTCTGACATTTACTTGTCCAAGAGAGAAAATGCTAGGTGCTACCATATACATCACTGAATCTGCTTACAGTTATATCAGCCTGGGAAACACAATGTCAGGGCACAATTGTTCCCCAGAAAATAAATTGGTCTCTAGGCACAATGATGGTATTGTTAGAACAATGGTAAGAATGAATGGTAGTGTTGCAACACAGAGATATTATCCATATCCTTGGGGTGAAATTTGATTCCAAACTGACTACGAAGGAACACATTATAAATCTTACAAAGCTGCCAGGAATCTCACAGCACTTAAACTAATCTCGCATCTGCTCAACAATAGAAGCTACAAGATTCTGTACGAGGCACAGATGCGCTCACACTTTGAGTATGCTCCACTTTCTTGGATTGTCTGCCCCATCCCCCTTCATTTTCCCATGTCATCTACTACTTATTGACAATAGAGAACAGATTAAGATATCTCATCTCCCGTCCAGACCCGGCCTGGACACATCTATCACATCAGCAAAAAATTCAACACATGGAGGATGTTGGTGGCCTTACTGTTACGAAGGGAGCTGGATTAACAAGACATTTAAAAGTTCTGAAACCTAGTGGTTATTAACACATTAAATATTATAATAATAATATAGACCTATTAGCCAAAATATTTTAAATTTAGAAAGGAAATCTTAATCATCGAAGAGGTTCCGATGAGTAATGAGACGCCACTTCCAAGATTTTCAAAGTTTTGGTAGTTTAACTCGAGGGCCCAAGTTAAGCCACTGCCAAAAATCACTAAGAAAAAATTACTAGTCATAAAAATAGTTTTGGCTGTTTCACCTGGATTTTATAAAATGTAAACCCAGTTTTCTGTGAGCGGGTGTGGATGTGTGACTGGCTCATTACTTGGTAATTTGTTCATAACTATAATCATGTATAGACGTGTATTTGATTCATTACCTTTGTAACTTGTCATGATTGTGACCAGATCTACCTGGAGTTCATTACCTTTGTAACTTGCCATGATTGTGACCAGATCTACCTGGAGTTCATTACCTTTGTAACTTGCCATGATTGTGACCAGATCTACCTGGAGTTCATTACCTTTGTAACTTGTCATGATTGTGACCAGATCTACCTGGAGTTTATTACCTTTGTAACTTGCCATGATTGTGACCAGATCTACCTGGAGTTCATTACCTTTGTAACTTGTTCAACTATCAGAACTTTGGGGCCCAGATCCTGGACCCATTATGTACCTCTGTGATCTTTTGACTGCCGCCCACAGGGTGGGTATGGTGTGCATAATATATAAAACTGGTAGAATATGAAATAAGTTTTATCGGGCCACTGTTATCTTATCGATAACAACTTGTAAACAGCATCGTGTCCCTTCTGGGGAAGACTAAGTGCTAGAAGCCTCAAAACAGGAACGGTGGTGGAAGACTCCGAGGTGGAATATACGATCCCAGTTAACCAGTGAGGAAAAGCACAGCAATATTTAACAAGTGGTAACTCTGCTGATTGACGAACATTGCTATAATGATCTTAAGCCTTATAATTATACGAAGTCTTTAACACCAATGGGGAGTTTTGATGTTTACACGTTAATAGACAATTTATAATTAAAAAAATTCCCCAATGGAAGGTTTGAATTAAGTTTGAGCTGTGTAGGTTCATATTTGTTATATTAAAGAAACTGGGATTATTAGTTTATATGTGAATGTCTCAACTGAGTCACATCAAATCTTTAATATTTAATGGCATTAGAAAATTATTCCACACACTCCACTATTCATAATAATAATAATAATAATAATAATAATAATAATAATAATCTTCTACATGTACAAGGTATACACACCTAGCTGACATGTATGACATACTACTATATAGAAAACCCCTTGTTAAGCACAGCATTTCGGACAAATTAGGTTAATTTTGTCCCCAGGATGCGACGCACGCCAGATGACTAACACCCAGGTACCTGTTTTATTGACAGGTGAAAGGGGCCAACAGGTGTCTTAACGAAACTTGTCCTGATGTTTGCACCCGTTACCGGGGTTCGAATCGCTGTCTTCAGTGTGTGAGCTGAGTGCACTAGCACTCAGCTGCGTAGAGGTGCGGGGGGAGGGGGGGGGTATACCTTTCTGGGATCGTTTAGCAACAGAAAAACTCATACCAAAGGGAAAACTAAAAGGATCTTAGGGGCTTTCATCTATGAAATCCCCCTTCCCCAAAGAAAAAAAACTGTCAGCACTGTCCACTAAATTAGTGTAGACAGCCTGTACTGGCAGAGCACACAGCCTAGCCGTCTGCTCTGACTAGTTCATATTTCGCGGCATTCAGTGCTGCCCTCTGTAGGCCTACCTAGGTCGGTGGGACACACAGTCCACCCTCTCTCACTCCCGCTTCGACCGACTTGAGGTACACAGGTACTCCCCCTCCACGGACTGGCTTGCGGTCACTTCCTCACACTGCCCGTTGTGTACTCACTCCTACCCGATTAAAGCCAATCTAGTCCACGGCCGTATCATTGCTACCTACGCTACCTTCATCGGCACTAAACCGCTGTTCAACAGTAAGAACAGCAATAACAGTGGTGACAGCGGAGTCAGCGGCCTTGTGAGCCTCTTCAGGGTGGAGGGGATCGGTCGACACCAGTCAACATCATCCGTCGTCATCCAACGCACCTGCTAGCCTAAAGAGTTATCTGCTACTCCCAGCGTCTTGACGGGACCCGAGATAGATCTTCGTCCTAGATTTTTCCCACAAAATCTGGACATAGGCATCACGGCGTCATCTCCAGCCTTAGCAGTCACGTGTTCACCTCATCACCCTCTCTACAGCCCTTCAACACTCTCCAGCACCATTCTCCTGCCTCCTACAGCGTCCCTACGCCCTTCTCAGCTACAAGAAGTAGAGGTGAGGTCGTTAGTGTGTTGGCTTCGTGTGGCTCCACGAGTGACCACGAGGCAGCTCTCGGGTTGGTTTATACCCTAATCAGCGTGTAAACACACCAGCCCTCTATACAGCCTTATCTGCTAGGCAAAGACGTCCTTCTCGCCGTCCATGTGTGTTGTGTTCTTCCCAGTTTCCTCCAAGAAGTTCTACCTGGCTTAACCACGTGGGAACCCAGTTGGCTTAGCCCCTAAGCCAGCAAAGTTCAGCGTCTACAGCAGCTCGTGACTCATCATAGTGTCTACAACTACTCAGCGTCTACGTATCTCCAGCCAGTGCAGTTTTTTTTTTTTGTGTTGCCCAGTTTAATTTTTTTTTTCCCTTTCCCTTGCTGTTTTATTCCCAGTTATCACCAGTTCTGTTTTCCCCAGTGATTTGTTACAGTAAAACTTACTCGTCCCAGTTCAAAGTTTCACTTAAGCTTGTTTTTAGCACGTTCGAGTAGTGCAGTAAATGTTTTGTTCTCCGTGTGCTGAAGCCGCAGTCAGTCAGCGCGCCCAGACACGCTTGCCAGTGTAAACAACCATACACAGCTGTGGTTCACGCCGGGCCACGTCTAATATCTTATACCTCCACAGAGTTACTCCGGTCCTTCCTGTTCTTCCCAAGTCCTTTCTGATATTTTTTTTCTACGACATTGAAGCCCCATAGCAGTATACAAATGCTACGAGGCGTGTAGTGTTACTAGAGCATCACTGAAAGTTCCAGGACCTGCAGTACCCGTACCTTCGTCCATCTGCACTCAAAGTTAAGTAAACAGTGACTTACCTAGCATTTCCTAATATTTTGTGACATTATTTAACTGTCCTGCACCAATACAGTTAGTTACTGAAGCCATACTTCAGTAAATTGTTCAGTGTCATCAGTGCACATTTTGCCACTTACAGCTTCTTAAATTTTGTAAATTTATTTTTGCACTCCTACATTTTAAATTCCAGTATTTTATTCTGCTTCTTGCACCTCAGTTATTGATTTAAATTGTTCAGTGTTAACCATTTATACAATTTACCTCTCACATACAGTTTTCATGTAATTCCTGTGTGCTGTTATTTTGTTAGTTGCACCTGCAAGTTAGCCACAGATTGTTGACACCCTTGCACTGTTTTGTTTGTTAGTGTTTTTTCCTTTTAATAAGTGTAATCTTCAAGTACTTAAGTATTAGTTTATTCTACCTGCAGTGATACAATCTGTGCCTAGCCCATTAAACTTTTCTTCTGTTTCCCCATTTATTTGCTCTACATATATTCTATGTTTTATCAGTGAATATTCACCTATGTGCATTGCATTTTGCTATTTTGTATACCCAAGTCATTGAGTGTATTTTTGGGAACCTGCTTATTTACCATTAATTACCAAAATTCCTTGTGAAGTTAATTAATTTTGACCTTGAGATTGTGCAATTTTTTTTTTCTTTTTGCCAGTGTACACCCTGCTAACACCAGTTAACCTTTGCCATATTCTTGAATTTAATAATTTGCATTTTTATTAATTTTATTTTGTGTGCAATATAGCAATTCTGGATACAGTGTATTTTTTTTTCTGTGATTTTTGGCACTATTCCATACTCTGATATCTTTTCTGTGCCAACTTCCCTTGTGCAAGTGAATTACCCTTTTTTTTTTGCGTTTCAATTTGCAACTGCTAGCACCCGCAATCTTTTTAAACTGTGCTTGCAGCACAGTTTAGTGTTGTGTAGTACCTGATTTATTTTAATTTTGTGCAATTTTTGCTACCAGTGTTTACAGTTCAACTCCTTTTCATAAATTTTGTTGCCAGATTCCTGGTGAAATTATTGACTATCCTTAGCTTCATTTTGTGCACTTCCCTGTAGTACATTCACTTGCATACATCTCTTATTTTGTGTTCAGAGTGTATCACTATTTCCCTTTTTATTGTTGTTTTGCTCAAATTATTTCTATCACTAAGCAGTTTACCTAGTACTGTGGTGCTGAGTTCTCTTTGACTCTGTTTTGAATTGTAGCCAGTGCATACCATTTCTTGCTCTGACCTGTTTACCCTCTTCGTGACCTACTTGCATTTGAACAATTGACGTCATGACTAAGACACGCAGTGGCCATGCCGTTACCCCAGATTCTGCTGGTGCCAGCAATGGTGCCTCAGCCAGCGTGAACACGCGGCAGGGCATCGAAGCCCCAGCGACAGTTGGTCAACTTGTGGCTCAAGCCTCGACCACCAGTGGGCCGGCTCATCGTCCATACCTGACCCTTATTTTTGACGGTCGTGCAAATAGTTTAGAGCCATGGCTGCAGTCAGTCGAGACGACTGTTCAGGCTCTCTTTGATAGCCCAACGGATACACAGTACATTCGTGCTGCTGTTGCAGCAGTGGATCTCACCCAGGGTGATATAGGTGCCTTTGTGCAGCTCAAGCGCGTTTGTAAGATTCAGTCTTGGGGTGAACTTAAGGAGGAATTTAGGCGTTATTTTCGGCGTAGTCGCCAACGCCATTACATTGACATCGTTACCAGCGTCTTGGCCGAATGTCAATACCGGCACGAAAGCCCCCTGGCTTGCGTTTGCCGGTTCGAGCAAGCAGCCACGGACTTTACTGATGCCATCAACTCCACTAAGTGGGTGGATGGTGATGGCCGTATTGCTGCTAAAGACATCATCCCCATGCTGGCTGTCGGCATCATGCGGAGGGATGCCGCCCCTAACCTCTGGGCTGCCATTGATGCGCTAGGACTCGGCCCTCAGCACGACGTCCTGGGTGCATATGACGCCATCGACTCGCTCAAGCCGCCTTCCGAGCAAGGCAAGGTTTGCCGCTTTGCGGATGATCCCCTACCCATCCTTCCGGCGCCGTCCACAGTGACCCCGCGGTCGCAGCCGGAAGTCACTTTTGCTGCTGCTGTCAGACAGCCAGCCCACAAAGTTTCTAACCCCAGTCCCACTAACACGCGCCTAAGTAAAAATATTGACCACAGTAACAACAGTCGGTCTCATACAAAAAGGCAGTCATCGACTTCCTGGACCAGGGCGAAACGTCGCCAGCAGACACCACCCCCAACCTCACCCGCTAAGCGTGTAGTGACTTGTTTCAACTGTGGCAAACGAGGGCACTACCGATCTGAGTGTTACAAACCTAAGTCCCCGCAAAGTAACCGTCACAGTCCCCATGCTCAGTATCCCCCATAACCGTCCCCATGCTCAGTATCAAGGTAACCGTCACCGTCCCCATGCCCAGTCTCGCAAGGGAGTCTGTGTTTACCACAATACTTCCAGTCATACCTCCCATGAGTGTAACAAGCTGCGAAGTATGCTGACAGCTGAGTGGAGCAAGCAGTCGTCGCGCAATGCACATGCTCGTAGAAGCCCTTCCACTAGTTCGGGGGAAGAGGCGCGTCCGCAAAACCAGCGAAAGACGTAGTAACCCTGTCGGAGTCGCTGTATTCCGTCCCTGTCCGCAATGCATTCGCCGCCCTGGGCAGTGATACGCTTGCCGACAGTGAGGAAACCGAGTGTCTTGACGTTGTTGCTGAGACTCGTACCGTACCTTCCAGGTCGAGCCTCGTCAACAAGTGTCGAGCCTCGAGCAGCTGTGACTCCGGGGATCTCGTCGGCCTGTCATGCCTTCATGTTCGGTATGACAACCCATGTGGACCGCTCATCGAGTCCACTGTCCACAATAAGCCTGTTCAGCTTTTCCTAGATACAGGTTCGGTGGTTAACATTGTCCGCTCCACTTTTTTCCGAGACATTGGCCTTCACGCGGCCATGTTGACAGAGCCGTCTGCCATTCAGACCTTGAGAGGAGTCTCAGGTAAACCGCTGACGGTTCGCGGTCGCACAACGCTAGAATTTGTGGTCCAGGGTCACAAGCTGTCCGCAAAATTCTTAGTCGTAGATGGTATTGTTTTCCATGGTGACCTGCTCATAGGGTTCAAAACCATGGCAGATCTTAGGATCCGTTTAGATCCAGCTGAGTGGAAAGCGGAATTCAACGGAGTGGATGTGCCCTTCTGGGGCGTGCGCTTAGGATCCACTACGTGCTACTCTGTCTCAGAGTATGCACAGTGCCTAGAATCGTTGGAAACCGGTGGTTTCCATAGCACATTCTCCCCGGGGTCGGTCTCTCGTCCTGATCGACCTCGTAGTAGAGCTCGTTGCCCATCACCTCCTGGCCATCAGCGCGTAGTTACCAGTGAAACCCAGTCTGGGGACGCCCAGTCTAACCTTCACTCTAACTCTGACGCTGTTGTAGAGACCAGCAGTTGTCAAGCCGCAGTATCCCTGTCGGCAGGCGACTGTCTGACTCGTGTCATGGCATCAGCGAGCAGAGTTACTGCTTGTACAAAGTATGACGTCACTTTGTCAGCTAACTCGCTCACTCCTGTTACGGTGTACGTGAGCAGAGCTTTTGAAGGAGACCATGTGCTGGTTGACAACGACACATGCCGAGTCAAGGGCCTCTCCCTTGAACCATCCTTGCACACAGTGCAACGTGGTAAGTTGCAAGTCCTTGTTGTCAACATGCATAGTCGAGAATTTCCCCTGCGGAAGAATACCTCACTTGTCGACCTTGTCAGATTCCCTCTCCCGGTGAGAGTGGAGGGTGAAGCCCCAGCTGACTTCCTTGTGAGTGCAGTTCTCCCAGGCGAGTCTGCTGCTGACTCTTCCAACACCCGGCCAGTGCAGGAAGATGATCTAGCTTTGACAGACTATCCTGAAGAGGTCCCAAAACTTCTCCAGGTTCTCAATCGTGCACGTTCTGCAGTTGCACTAGATGGTGAGTCAATGGGTTTGACCCCACTGATCTCTCACCGTATTCCACTTGACAAAGGTACTAAACCCATTTATGTACCTGCGTATCGCCTGCCACATGCGCAAAGAGTCTTCGCCGAAGAACTCATTACACGGATGCTCCGTGATGGAGTTATTGAGGAGTCCACTTCCCCGTGGAATGCTCCCCTTATTCTGGTTCCCAAGAAAGACGGAACCTGGCGCCCTGTTATCGATTACAGGAAACTGAATGCATGTACCATCCCAGACCGTTTTCCATTGCCAGTTCTGAACGACCTGTTGCAGAACATCGGCGATAATAAGGTCTTTTCAACTCTTGATCTTCTTCAAGGGTTCTGGCAGATCCCCCTCGATGATGAGAGCAGAGAGTTGACAGCTTTCTCTACTCCAACTGGTCATTACCAGTTCAGGAGGATGCCCTTCGGCTTGCGCGGAAGCCCAATCACGTTTAGTCGTTTGATGACGACAATTTTCCGTACCCTCCTAGGTGGCACGCTCATGGTCTACCTGGATGATCTCATAGTCATGTCGCAAGATGTCCCGTCACATCTTGAGAAACTTGACAGGGTATTGGACAGGCTAGCTCAGGCAAATCTTAAGGTAAAGCTCTCCAAATGTCATTTCCTCCGGAAGGAAATAAAATTTCTGGGTCACGTAGTAACTCAGAATGGCATAAAGACGGACGAGTCTAAAATCTCGGCCGTGCAGAAATTCCCCAGACCCATGACGGCGGATGCAGTCCGGTCCTTCATAGGCCTGGCGGGTTTCTACCGCACCTTTATCGCAGGTTTCTCCACCATTGCTGCACCCCTGACACGCTTACTCAAGAAGGATGCCCCTTTTGAGTGGACGTGCGATCAGGAACGAGCTTTTGTCATTCTTAAGAACAAGTTAACATCAGCCCCAACCCTTAGATTCCCTGATTTCACCAAGGCATTTACCTTGACGACTGATGCCAGCAAAGTTGGCATCGGTGCAGTCTTGTCACAGGAATCTAATGGTAAGCAACAGCCTATTGCCTATGCTAGCCGTGTTCTTACTAAAGCGGAAGTCAATTATTCAGTGACAGAGCTAGAAGCTTTAGCCATTGTATGGGCCCTGAGTCATTTTCGGGATATCATCTATCATTATCCTATCAAGATTTATACAGATCATTTACCCTTATTGGCCCTTTTTGCAAATAAGAACCTCTCGGGAAAGCATGCTCGGTGGTCGCTCACGTTCAATGACTACAACCCTGAAATTTGCTATGTCCCAGGTAAGCAAAATGTTGTAGCTGATGCCCTGTCGAGACATATAGCATTCGTGAGTGTCGGCAATTCGTTCTCTGTTGAGGATCTCGAGAGAGCCCAACGACAGGACCCTGTGTGGTCTCCAGTCCTTCGTTTCCTGACCAAGGAGGACGTTGACTTACAGGTCAAGTCTCCCGTTCCACTGAAGGATTTAGTGGTCAACCAAGGAGTACTGTGCCGTGTTGCACAGCTGGTGGACCCCGGCAGAACCGTATACCAACTGGTGATACCAGAGTCCATGATACCAGCTACTCTTAGGTTGATCCACAATGTCCCAGGTGTAGCGCACCCCGGGAAGGACCGCAGTATCAAACAGGCACGAATGAAATATTTCTGGCCTAAGATGGCATCGGACATTGCCAAGCATGTACACCAGTGTGTTGTCTGCCTACAGCACAAGGGTACCATTACAGGTCCTAACCCCATTCTAAAGTATCCCATTACAAAGGAGCCCTGGGAGAGAACTTCTGTCGACCTGTTGACGAACTTCTCGACCTCGGAGAAGGGAAATAAGCACCTGCTTGTAATGGTAGATAACTTGACGCGGTACAGTGAATTAGTACCCATTCCTGATAAAACCGCTGAAACGGTCGCTAGTGCTTTCCGTGAGCATGTTGTTCTTCGTCATACTTGCCCACGTGTCCTTCTGTCAGACAATGGGTCTGAGTTTATAAATGGCATAATGCAGGATCTTTGCTCCAGATTCAACATTCATCAAGCGCCAGTAGCTCCACGCCACCCTGCGAGTAATGGTCTTGCTGAACGTACAAATCGCAAAGTCCTGGAGGTGCTCAGAGTAACCGTTAACCCAAGTTGTACTACATGGGATGAGGCTATCCCAGATGTTCAGTGTACATTAAATTCCTCCCTCAACAGCTCGATCGGTGAGACACCTCATTTTGCTTTGTATGGCTATGACAAGCGCTTACCATATGAAATTCTGTTTACTCCACCTAGACCTACTTACGATACTGATAACCCCAGTGTAGTAAAGATGAGGACAACGCAGCTTGTCTTCCAGCGGGTACGAGAGAACCTTATGAAAGCTACTGATAGGTTCACGTCTGAGCGCAATGCCCGCGCCAAGGAAAGCAAAGTGGAACCAGGTTGCAAAGTTATGTTGCTCAACCCAGTGCAGACCCCAGGTATGCACAAACTTGTCCCAAAGTTTGTGGGTCCTTACCGTGTCCTACGACAGCTCCGTGGCAATAAGTTCGAGGTGAGGGAGATTGCTACGGGAACTATCAAGGAAGCCCACCTTGATCACATGAAGTATGTGGACCATATGCAGGCCGAAGCAGAGCTGGAGGCGCGTGCGTTGCAACGCCACGATCAGACTAATGTTAGGGACAAACCGTCTATCCCTTCTCCCACTACTACTGGTACGGAAGACGGCCCAGTAAGGCTCCATACTTATGGCCTGCGACCCAGGACAACAGTACATTTCTGTGACATTGACGTACCTACTGACTTGTCTGACTCCTACGCTAGTTATGCTAATTGTTTGCTTGCAGAAATGGGTATAAATGCACACACATTGTATAGCTAGTCGATAATAGAGTCAGGGTGGACAACATCATGTAATTATGTAAATACTTTTAGAAGGGTACCCAGAGTGTAATGAATTCCATGGATATAGTATTATTGTATGTATGTGCACCAGTGTTTTTTATAACAAAAGAAAAAAGCCTGTATTACGGTCAGGGCAGTGCTGCCCTCTGAGTTACATGTCACACCTTAGGAAATGCTACTGTCAGTCATTGTTTGCAGATGTGAGCGTGCAACAACGTTAGTAGACGAGTGGTCAACTGATGTTCAGCCCTGCGGACAACCTGTATATAGAAGATTTTAGTTCCAGTGCTGACGTCTCCTGGCTCTCTACTCGATGAAACAGCGCGGGCAAACCAGTTTTCTCTTCCCCTGGATGGGAGAGTTTTTTTTTTTTGCCTGTTGCATTTTTTTTTGTCCATTTTTTATTTACTAGTGAGCGAAAGCCAGTCCCTCTCTGGGGTAGCTAGTGTAATTCCTTTATACCTATGGGCCCACCAGTATTGTCGCGTCGGGACGACGCGAGGTGCGTGGCCGAGCAAATGTAGACAGCCTGTACTGTCAGAGCACACAGCCTAGCCGTCTGCTCTGACTAGTTCATATTTCGCGGCATTCAGTGCTGCCCTCTGTAGGCCTACCTAGGTCGGTGGGAAGCACAGACCACCCTCTCTCACTCCCGACCGACCGACTTGACGTACACAAGTACTCCCCCTCCACGGACTGGCTTGCGGTCACTCCCTCACACTGCCCGTTGTGTACTCACTCCTACCCGATTAAAGCCAATCTAGTCCACGGCCGTATCATTGCTACCTACGCTACCTTCATCGGCACTAAACCGCTGTTCAACAGTAAGAACAGCAATAACAG
>NW_027198121.1:0-49257 GCF_038502225.1 Cherax quadricarinatus
TTGTTCATGTCAGTGTTGTTCATGTCAGTGTTGTTCATGTCAGTGTTGTTCATGTTAGTGTTGTTCATGTCAGTGTTGTTCATGTCAGTGTTGTTCATGTCAGTGTTGTTCATGTCAGTGTTGTTCAAGTCAGTGTTGTTCATGTTAGTGTTGTTCATGTCAGTGTTGTTCATATCAGTGTTGTTCATGTCAGTGTTGTTCATATCAGTGTTGTTCATGTCAGTGTTGTTCATGTTAGTGTTGTTCATGTCAGTGTTGTTCATGTTAGTGTTGTTCATGTCAGTTTTGTTCATGTCAGTGTTGTTCATGTTAGTGTTGTTCATGTCAGCGTTGTTCATGTCAGCGTTGTTCATGTCAGTGTTGTTCATATCAGTGTTGTTCATGTCAGTGTTGTTCATGTCAGTGTTGTTCATGTCAGTTTTGTTCATGTCAGTGTTGTTCATGTCAGTGTTGTTCATGTCAGTGTTGTTCACGTCAGTGTTGTTCACGTCAGTGTTGTTCATGTCAGTGTTGTTCATATCAGCGTTGTTCATGTCAATGTCGTTCATGTCAGTGTTGTTCATGTCAGTGTTGTTCATGTCAGTGTTGTTTATGTCAGTGTTGTTCATGTCAGTGTTGCCCATGTCAGTGTTGCTCATGTCAGTGTTGCTCATGTCAGTGTTGCTCATGTCAATGTTGCTCATGTCAATGTTGCTCATGTCAATGTTGTTCATGTCAATGTTGTTAATGTCAATGTTGTCCATGTTAGTGTTGTTCCTGTCAGTGTTGTTCATGTCAGTGTTGTTCCTGTCAGTGTTGTTCATGTCATTGTTCATGTCAGTGTTGTTCATTTCAGTGTTGTTCATGTTAGTGTTCATATTATTGTCAGCGTTGTCCATGTTAGTGTTGTTCATATCAGTGTTTTTCATGTTAGTGTTGTTCCTATCAATGTTGTTCATGTCAGTGTTGTTCTTGTTAGTGTTGGTCATGTCAGTGTTATTCATGTCACTGTTTTTCATGTCAGTGTTGTTCATTTCAGTGTTGTTCCTGTATGAGTTATTCCTGTCAGTGTTGTTCATATCATTGTTGTTCATATCAGTGTTGTTCACATCAGTGTTGTTCGTGGCAGTGTTGTTCAAGGCAGTATTGTTCCTGTCAGTGTTGTTCCAGTTAGTGTTGTTCATGTTAGTGTTGTTCATGTTAGTGTTGTTCATGTTAGTGTTGTTCATGTTAGTGTTGTTCATGTTAGTGTTGTTCATGTTAGTGTTGTTCATGTTAGTGTTGTTCATGTTAGTGTTGTTCATGTTAGTGTTGTTCATGTTAGTGTTGTTCATGTTAGTGTTATTCATGTTAGTGTTGTTCATGTTAGTGTTGTTCATGTTAGTGTTGTTCATGTTAGTGTTGTTCATGTTAGTGTTGGTCCTGTCAGTGTTGTTCATGTCAGTGTTGTTCATATTAGTGTTGTTCATGTCAGTGTTGCTAATGTCAGTGTTGTTCATGTTAGTGTTGTACATGGCAGTGTTGTTCATGTCAGTGTTGTTCATGCCATTGTTGTTCATGTCAGTGTTGTTCATGTTAGTATTGTTCATAATAGTGTTGTTGAAGTCAGCGTTGTTCATGTCAATGATATTCATGTTAGTATTGTTCATGTCAGTGTTGTTCATATCAGTGTCGTTCATGTCAGTGGTGTTCATGTCAGTGTTGTTCATGTTACTGTTGTTCCTCTCAGTGTTGTTCCTGTAAATGTTGTTCCTGTCAGTGTTGTTCATGTTAGTGTTGTTCCTGTCAGTGTTGTTCATGTCAGTGTTGTTCCTGTCAGTGTTGTTCATGTCAGTGTTGTTCCTGTCAGTGTTGTTTATATCATTGTTCATGTCAGTGTTGTTTATGTCAGTGTTGTTCATTTCAGTTTTGTTCATTTCAGTGTTGTTCATGTTAGTGTTCATATTATTGTTGTCAGCGTTGTTCATGTTAGTGTTATTAATGTCAGTGTTGTTCATGTTAGTGTTGTCACTGTCAATGTTGTTCATGTCAGTGTTGTTCTTGTCAGTGTTGGTCATGTCAGTGTTGTTCATGTCAGTGTTGTTCCTGTCAGTGTTGTTCATGTCAGTGTTGTTCCTGTCAGTGTTGTTTCTGTCAGTGTTGTTCATGTCAGTGTTGTTCATGTCAGTGTTGTTCATGTCAGTGTTGTTCATTTCAGTGTTCATTTCGTGTCAGCGTTGTTCCTGTCAGTGTTGTTCCTGTCAGCGTTGTTCATGTTAGTGTTGTTCATGTCAGTGTTGTTCATGTTAGTGTTGTTCCTGTCAATGTTGTTCATGTCAGTGTTGTTCATATCAGTGTTGTTCATGTCAGTGTTGTTCATTTCAGTGTTGTTCCTGTATGAGTTATTCCTGTCAGTGTTGTTCATATCATTGTTGTTCATATCAGTGTTGTTCACATCAGTGTTGTTCATATCAGTGTTGTTCACATCAGTGTTGTTCATGTCAGTGTTGTTCATGTCAGTGTTGTTCATATTAGTGTTGGTCCTGTCAGTGTTGTTCATGTCAGTCTTGTTCATGTCAGTCTTGTTCCTGTCAGTGTTGTTCCTGTCAGTGTTGTTCCTGTCAGTGTTGTTCCTGTCAGTGTTGTTCATGTCAGTGTTGTTCATGTCAGTGTTGTTCATGTCAGTGTTGTTCATGTCAGTGTTGTTCATGTCAGTGTTGTTCATGTCAGTGTTGTTCCTGTCAATGTTGTTCCTATCAGTGTTGTTCATGTCAGTGTTGTTCATGCCAGTGTTGTTCATGTCAGTCTTGTTCATGTCAGTCTTGTTCATGTCAGTGTTGCTGCTGTCAGTGTTGGTCTTGTCACTGCTATTTCTGTCAGTTTTTTCATGTTAGTGTTGTTCATGTCAGTGTTGTTCATGTCAGTGTTGTTCATGTCAGTGTTGTTCATGTCAGTGTCGTTCCTGTCAGTGTCGTTTCTGTCAGTGTTGTTCCTGTCAGTGTTGTTCCTGTCAATGTTGTTCATGTCAGTGTTGTTCCTGTCAGTGTGTTCATGTCAGTGTTGTTACTGTCAATGTTGTTCATGTCAGTGTTGTTCCTGTCAGTGTTGTTCCTGTCAGTGTTGTTCCTGTCAGTGTTGTTCATGTCAGTGTTGTTACTGTCAATGTTGTTCATGTCAGTGTTGTTCCTGTCAGTGTTGTTCCTGTCAGTGTGTTCATGTCAGTGTTGTTACTGTCAATGTTGTTCATGTCAGTGTTGTTCCTGTCAGTGTTGTTCCTGTCAGTGTTGTTTTTGTCAGTGTTGCTCCTGTCAGTATTGTTCCTGTCAGCGTTGTTCCTGTCAGTGTTGTTTCTGTCAGTGTGTTCATGTCAGTGTTGTTCATGTCAGTGTTGTTCCTGTCAGTGTGTTCATGTCAGTGTTGCTCCTGTCAGTATTGTTCCTGTCAGCGTTGTTCATGTCAGTGTTGTTCCTGTCAGTGTGTTCATGTCAGTGTTGTTACTGTCAGTGTTGTTCCTGTCAGTGTGTTCATGTCAGTGTTGCTCCTGTCAGTATTGTTCCTGTCAGCGTTGTTCATGTCAGTGTTGTTCCTGTCAGTGTGTTCATGTCAGTGTTGCTCCTGTCAGTATTGTTCCTGTCAGCGTTGTTCATGTCAGTGTTGTTCCTGTCAGTGTGTTCATGTCAGTGTTGTTCCTGTCAGTGTTGTTCCTGTCAGTGTGTTCATGTCAGTGTTGTTACTGTCAATGTTGTTCATGTCAGTGTTGTTCCTGTCAGTGTTGTTCCTGTCAGTGTTGTTTTTGTCAGTGTTGCTCCTGTCAGTATTGTTCCTGTCAGTATTGTTCATGTCAGTGTAGTTTCTGTAAGTGTTGTTGCTGTCAGTGTTGTTCTTGTCACTGTTATTTCTGTTGGCGTTGTTCATGCCAGTGTTGTTCCAGTCAGTGTGTTCATATCAGTGTTATTCCTGTCAATGTGTTCCTGTCAGTGTTGTTCATGTCAGTGTTGTTCATGTCAGTGTTGTTCATGTCAGTGTTGTTTATGTCAGTGTTGTTCATGCCAGTGTTGTTCATGTCAGTGTTGTTCATGTCAGTGTTGTTCATGTCAGTGTTGTTCATGTCAGTGTTGTTCATGTCAGTGTTGTTCATGTCAGTGTTGTTCATGTCAGCGTTGTTCCTGTCAGTGTTGTTCCTGTCAGTGTTGTTCCTGTCAGTGTTGTTCCAGTCAGTGTGTTCATGTCAGTGTTATTCCTGTCAATGTGTTCCTGTCAGTGTTGTTCATGTCAGTGTTGTTCATGTCAGTGTTGTTCATGTCAGTGTTGTTCATGCCAGTGTTGTTCATGCCAGTGTTGTTCATGTCAGTGTTGTTCATGTCAATGTTGTTCATGTCAGTGTTGTTCATGTCAGTGTTGTTCATGTCAGTGTTGTTTATATCAGTGTTTATGTCAGTGTTGTTCATGTCAGTGTTGTTCATGTCAGTGTTGTTCATGTCAGTGTTGTTCATGTCAGTGTTGTTCATGTCAGTGTTTGTTATGCAGGGTTCTGCATGACACTGTAGTGTATATACAGTGGAGAAGTGTGCCGTAATAGTTTGAATATTATAATTGTAAAGAATAATTTTATAATTCATAATGTCCATTTGGGGCACTGTAAAGTACTCTTAACTGTAATTATAAAGAAATCCTTCTAGGTAGGTATTTTCCGTGTTTGGGTACACGGAGTAAGCGTGGCTTGGGGCAGTCACGTGGGGTCAAGGGAGGCTGGCGTCGGAGATGCTGTGCATTTAAGCTAAGTTTGTAGTTGTGTACCCCTTTTGTTTAGCTAACCCAAGCCATAGGCTCTTCTATGGCTTACCTCTATGTTCACCCAGGCTCTGACATGGTCAGGGTGCTGTGGGAGGAATGAGGAAATAAGAAATGAGGTTGGTAGAGGAGTAGAGTCGGCCTGGCGCTGACTAGGCCAAGTGTTATGGTTACTGGACCGCCAGCCGCCTGCTTCTTGTGCCCGCTATGTGGCCGTTTAGGATAGCAGATACATGAAAGTGTTTTCTAGAGTGTGTATATATTATTATTATTATTATAATCAAGGGGAAGCGCCAAACCCGGAGGATTATACAGCGCCTGGGGGGGGGGATGTGGAAGGCATTCAGGCTGAATTCGGGGAACTGGAGCACAGATCCAATTTCCTAAATCAAGAGCCCCTCACCAACATCAAGGAACCTTCCTTGAGGGGAGTGTGTATATAGTGTTATGTTGAATAAATAGATATATTTTCCTAACTGGGATTTTTGCTAACCCTCTGTTAACCAACCCATTGAAGTAACACATACTGGTTTAGCGCTTTCTGTTTTGACTGGGAAAGCCCTGGGTGGCCTGTTTATGCTTGAGATGTGTAACTTTTACCTTTACCATTAGACAAAGCTCAAGCCCCCAGGTGTCCCACATTTCTGCGTAACAGTGTTCTTCATGTACAACACTGACTATTAATTTCAAGGAAAACATCAGTGTTATTCGTTATTATTGTAAAGGTGAACACCATTGTTTTTCTTGTATGTTTTTGTTCATCATAGTGAACATTAATGTTATTCTTGTATAAGTTCATTCATCATGGTGAGCATCAAAGTTGTTCTTGTACGAGTTCATTCATCATATTGAACATTAATGTTGTTCTTGTATGTGTTCAGTCATCATAGTGAACACTATCTTGCTCTTGATGGTGATAGCCACTTATGCGTATATATGTATATCTATATGTATACCGATGCTCAAATACTCCTAAATACATTATGCATTTAATAATCATACATACATAAGTAACCCTCACATAAGAACGAAGGGCCGTTGCAACAGGCCTACTGGCCTATGCGAGACAGGTCCAATTCTCCCACCGACTTAAGCCAATGCCTTGACCTAGTGAGGTCAGACACGTCACTTAAGGGAGGAGCACGGCAACCGACCTAGTAGCACAAGCTAGTCAGGTCCAACTCGCACCCACAGACACCCACTCATGTATTTATCCAACCTTTTTTTAAAACTACACAACGTCTTAGCTTCTATGACGGTACTCGGGAGTTTGTTCCACGCATCCACAACTCTATTACCAAACCAGTGCTTTCCTATATCCTTCCTGAATCTGAATTTTCCAATTTAAAGCCATTGCTGCGAGTCCTGTCTATGTTAGATATTTTTATCACGCTTTTTATTAATTCCTGTTTTCCATTTATACACCTCAATCATATCCTCCTCCCCTAATTCTACGCCTTTCTAGACAGTGCAGATTCAGAGTCCTCAGTCTATCCTCATAGGGAAGATTTCTGATACATAGGATCAACTTTGTCATCCTCCTTTGTACGTTTTCCAGTGCATTTATATCCATTCTGTAATACGGTGAGCAAAACTGTGCAGCATAATCTAAGTGAGGCCTAACCAAACATATATAGAGTTGAAGAACAACTTGAGGACTTCTATTATTTATACTTCTTGCTATGAAGCCAAGGATTCTGTTAGCTCTATTGCCAACACTTATGCACTGTTGTCTTGGTTTTAGATTACTGCTAAACAGAACTCCTATATCCTTTTCGCAATCCGGAATATTAAGATCTACATTATTTAGTTTAAATGTAGCATGGTTATTTTCCTGTCCAACATTTAGAACGTTGCAGTTGTCTATATTAAATTGCATTTGGCACTTCTCCGACCACTGCATCAGTCTATTCAGATCATCCAGGAGTGCTCTAATGTCCTCATTGGAATGAATTGGGCGGCCTATTTTGGTGTCGTCAGCAAATTTGCTTATGTCGCTATTTATTCCCTCATCTATGTCGTTTATGTAGATTGTGAACAACAAGGGGCCTAAAACTGATCCCTATGGAACACCGCTTGTGACGTGCCCCCCATTCTGATTTCTCCCGATTTATGCAAACTCTCTGCTGCTTATTTGTCAACCATGCCTCTACCCAGGAAAAAATTTCTCCTCCTATTTGGTGTGCCTTAAGTTTCCTCCAGAGCCTCTGATGTGGAACTGTATCGAAAGCCTTACTGAAGTCTATATACACAATGTCATATTCAATACCATGATCTACCTCCTCAAATACCTTAGTGAAGAAAGTAAATTCGTAGGACAGGAGCGCCCTTTTGTAAAACCGTAGGAGACTGAAACTTGTGAGAACTTTTCAGTGGGACTTGGATCATTAACTAGTGACAGGGAAACATAAAATGTTGATAATAATGATGATAATATAATCACCAGGAACTACGTTCTGACAATCGTATTAACCAGTTGATGACCTTTCACTGTCTCCTGAAAGTGTATGGTAACCCGTCACTGTCTGCTGAAGGTGTGTGGTGACCCGTCACTGTCTGCTGAAGGTGTGCGGAGACCCGTCACTTCTCTCCTGAAGCAGTGTCCTGGTTTGTTCGTGATGTACATATAAATGTATGTGTATGTGCGTGTCAGTCTCGGCTGAGTGGTTGAGGGGGGGGTAGACGTGTGCTGGGGGGGATCTGGATCTACTAATTTGCAGACATACCCATTTCTCTCGACTGATAAGTCATCATTAAAACTCATACTGTTGGAAGACAGTGTCAGTGTTGTGAGAACTCTTATGTGTGAGTTGTGACTAGGGATATACCTAGTGAAACACTGGAAATAGTTTTCCATTTTGAAAAGGCCCTCACAGGCCTCTGCTTCCCCTCTTCCTTTCATTTGACCTCAGCCTTTCACCTCTATCAACATACAGTGTAGAGGTGAATTTTGCTAGTCCACTGCTACTCGTGCCTCTGACAATGCCACAGCTCATCCCTTTACCAACCTGAGGAATAACGACGAGTGTGCAGTCCTACGTGAGTTGGTAACCCAGGTGTGCACACACTGAAAATTCGTCTTTCATTCCAAGACACGTGTGCTAGAAGTTCTGCAGGTTTGGAGTGAGTAACTATTTGTACGAGTATTGCAGTGTTTGCCGCAGCAAGCAGCAACAAGGCTGCTCCTATATCTTGCCGTCCCCTGGGCCTATCCGAACTCCAGTGATGGCCAAATTGCAAGTACTGCTGCAACAACATACAAGGAACCTATAGTGACATAAAAACTGACAGTGACGACAACGAAGTGGACTAAATATGACAAAAGAGGGACCGGCATTCAAGTACCAGACCTGCTGCCAGACGTGAACCAGACATGAGACGTTTTCCACTACAATGAAATAACTGACCTCAATATCAACTGCACCAGTGTTCAACGGGAAGACAACATGGCAGAAATCCTGATCAACAAAACTCCAAGGAAATGACAGGTCTATAGGACTTTTTTCCTCAGTGCCAAACGAGGGAAAGAATTAAGCATTTAAATATGGCTGACCGGCATCCAAACACCAGCTACTGCCAGACGTACAACTAGCGAAGTGAAATTCTCTTCTTTACTGACGTTCATCTGTTGACAGTAGCATCATATCTGTACCACCATCATATCACCTGTACCAGTGGTAACGAGAGGGAAACACAGGAGACATCGTCAAATCAACAGTATAAAACTCCAAGGTTATAGGACGGTTATCCCTCAGTGCCAGTCGTGGGAAAGAAGTGAAGAGGTAAACAGTCAAGGTTAGTGTTATAGTAGCTGACCTATATTCAGCTGACCAGTGTTCAGTGAGAGAATCATAGCAGAAAACGCCAGATATATCTATAAACTCAAGGAAAGTCAGGTTATAGGTTGCGTTTATTTCCCTCAGTGTTTTAAAAATGGCTGAGTCAGACCAGGTCAGGAGTCAACAACACCACACAACCCCCGATAAATGGAATTGAGGGGGATTTGGAAGGATAAAACCATTGATTAAACCTTTCTGGTCTACCAGAATGGAAAGGAGTTAGAAGTTAATAGGTGAAGCCGGACTGTGAAGTGAGGTGGGAAGGGGAGTGTGTAATAAGGGGTTAACTGAAAGGGGTTTGTGAAGTTAAGGGAAAAGTGAGCAGTGAAGAGGGTTTTGAAGAAGAAAATTTACTAGTAATTCAGTGGTGATTGCTAAAGCAGATACTAAGTGTACTAGGTGACTGGAAAAGAGAAATAAATATTAATGTATATGAGTAAAATAGCGAAGAGTGAAAATGGCAGGCATTAGGGGGTACAGGCTGCCATAATTATATTTATCTTTCTTCTTCAATTCCATGAAGAAAGAAATCAGTCATAGGGGCTGGAAAAGGTGAATGGAGTAACAGCGCCCTGGACAGTAAAAGCCCAACAGTTGCCATCCTACCAGGAAAGTAAATGTCACTATCGCCGCAAGGTATGGCAACACCGCATACCCAAACAAAAACAGTGGCACAAATGTTTTTTTTGTAGCACTCTTAAGTGGTGATATCCAAATTAATCCAGGACCTCAAACTATTGTGCAGAGGCAAAACAGACAGATAAATGACGGTGATAATGACGGTCTAGTAGCTAGGAATGATAACCTTAACTACATATGTAATGCATACATAGGTCAATGTGAGACAATACAGCCATTATTATCTCAAACACCACCAAACAGGTGCATACACTGTACTAAAGTACCCATGAAAAACAGAAAATGCACCTTATGTAAAATGTGTAAGGGGTGGGTGCATGATGGATGTATGTACAATTATAGTAACGGTGCCAGAATTCATTTTGTGTATAATAAATGCACTTTGGCACAGTTACCCTTTAACAGTGATGACATTGATTTACCTAATTTTAATACAAATGACCCATTGCCATATATTGATGATTATAATTGTTTTATGAAAACAGGCCTTCACCTTATTCATGTCAACGCAAGATCACTTCTTCCTAAATTGGCAGAGTTTAAGATTCTAGCTAACAAAATAAGGGGGGGCAGTTATAACCATCTCTGAATCCTGGTTGGATGATACGGTGACTGACGACGAGGTCAAAATAGGTTACAATATAAAACGCTTAGATAGGAACAGAAAGGGTGGTGGAGTATGTGCCTACATTAGAAATGACTTAGCTTACAACCCAAGACCTGATTTAAATAACAATAAATTGGAGATTCTATGGTTTGAAGTGCTGCTTCCCAAGACCAAACCCATCTTAGTAGGAACTAGTTACCGCCCTCCTACCCAGGACCAGTTCTTAGAAGACTTTTCCAGAGTATTGCCCGGACTTGAAAACAATTGCGAGACAATAATATTGGGAGACTTCAATATCTGTTTTCAGCAGCAAAATAACGGGCTATGCAAAAGGTATAAGCAAATTTTAGGTTTAAATAGTTACACTCAACTAATTAATATACCAACCCGGATCACAAAGTTATCAGCCACCCTAATTGACCAAATACTTTGTAACTGCTCTGAGAACATTATTCAGTCAGGCGTCATTACCACAGGTCTTAGTGATCATTTCATCATTTACTGCACTAGGAAAATGACTAGGGATAGGATAGGCATACACAGGACAATAAAAATGAGATCAACTAGAAACTACAGTAAAGAAACACTGGTAAATAGGCTACACAATTGTGACTGGACAGAGATAACAAGTTGCACGGACGTAAACGATGCCTGGGAAAAATTCAAAACAATGTTCATTACCATCCTTGATAATATTGCACCAGTTAAAGAGGTTAGGATTAAACGAAGAACTGAACCCTGGATGAATACTGAGATATTAGATAATATGAAATTCAGAGACCAGCTGCTAAAAAGATTTAAAGCAAACAAACAGGATATTGCAGCACTAAATGAATTCCAAAGGGCGAGGAACAGAGTACAGAGACTTATAAAAGGAGCAAAGGCAAAGCACTATTGCTCAAAAATTGAAGAGTATAAGCATAACCCCAGAAAGCTCTGGCAACAACTAAAACAGTTGGGGTATAGCCATAAGCCAGTAGATAGTACTCACTATCGATAATGAGGTATGCCACGAAACATCTAAGGTGGCAAATTGCTTTAATTCCTACTACACATCTGTTGCATCAACACTAGTAAGTAAACTACCAGCTGCATTAAATACCTTTAACACAGACTCTGATAAGTTTCAAACATACTATACCAATAAAGGGGTAACCCCAAACAGTTGTCAACTAGTAAGTGTATCTCATGACTTTATTCAAAAAGAACTAAGCAGGTTAAACCCAACTAAGAGCACAGGCCCTGATAACATCCCGTATAAGTTCCTAAAAGATGGTGCTTCTGAACTGTCAGTCCCTATTGCTCACATAATAAATCTATCAAATCACCACTAATACCATACCGGAGGGGTTCAAGGAGGCCAGAGTTACTCCTGTCTTCAAGAAAAATAGTAGGTCTGATGTCAGCAACTATAGGCCTGTTAGCATACTCAGTACAATATCCAAAATTCTAGAGATGGCGGTGTACTCTCAAGTAGTTAAGTACCTTAATGACAACAACATTCTCCATAGCTATCAATCGGGCTTTAGAAGATCTTACTCAACCGACACCTCCCTAATTAATCTGATGGATTACCTGAGGACTGAAATGTCAAAGGGGAACCTCATAGGTATGGTAACCTTAGACCTGCAAAAGGCCTTCGATACTGTCAACCACAATATATTATGTAAGAAACTTCAAGCTATCGGTATAGGTTCTGTAGACTGGTTTAAGTCCTACCTTAGCAACAGGAGACAAATTGTCAAAATCAAGAAAACGGAATCAGAACCCCTGCCGATAACATGTGGAGTTCCCCAAGGTAGTATTCTGGGTCCCTTATTATTCTTATGTTATGTCAATGACATGCCTATCAGTGTCAAGTGCAAACTCCTACTGTACTGTACGTGGGCAATTTTCCGCGCGCGCTCAACCAAAAATCGAAAAATTATGGAAATTGATTTATATATACCGAAAAATAGCTTAACTCTTTGGCAACACAATGGTACAAGAATCAATGTTCTAAGACGTTTCTACAAGAAATTATAGTCATTTATATCAGGTATGGTAACGAGAGTCCACCAGCAATATTTCGATATAAATGTGTTACTCCTCGTCTCCTTGTTCTATTGTTTGGTATGTGAGTGATAGAAAACGGTATTTTGAAGAGGATAACTGCACTAGAACATCAGTTTACTAAGAAATACACCGAAAAAAACGCGATTTCCGTGCAAAAAATTTTTTTTTTGAGACGGTAGGCCTGCCGGCGTTCTAGGCCTATATCTCGGAAGTAACTTTTTCACATATTTCGCTAATGTACACCATTATTAATTATTGTATTGAAATGATTTTCACTGACAATATAAAACAAAGTGTGTTTGAAAATGTGAGGCTTCTTTTTTTGGAATATATCAAATATTTTTGATTTTGTGGGAGGTAAAAGGCAGATATTTTGGTGAATGCCAAAAAGTCTATCAAAAGTATTTTTTTTTTCCATGATAATAAGACATATTAGATAAAACATGTCCCGCCGAAATTAGTGTCAGATGTATTCTAACGGTTGGGATTGTCGGAAGTGCCACTCGAAGTGCCATTTTGCCATATATGAAAAGTCATTAAATATTTTTTTCTCTGTTGTTTGTTGGCCAATCACACTGAAACTTTGTCACATTCTTCTACATATGAACCTCTAAATGTACACCAAAAATAAAAAAAATTGGTTGAAAAATAAAGAGTTGGCAAAAATTGGAAATTACACCCTTTGCTGCTCTGCTGGTACTCGAATATCTGAGTTCCGCACAGCTAGTCACCTCTGCCTACCTGAGAAATACGGACGAATCTCCCATCCTGTGTGAGTTGGTGATCCAGACCTGACTGAGGCCTGCCAGGTGAAACCGACTGTGCCGCTTGTACAAAATGTGTTATATCTCTAACTGAGGAAGATGACCTCTTATTCTTCTATGTACTGAGTGTTTCTGGGAGGAATGCTGCATAGTTGTAACAAAACAAGAGTGGTTAAGAACAATTTAACGAGCATTGCAGTACCTGGTAACTCCTTTCGGAGACGGCTTTTTAACTGTAACATGCCAGAGGTTCATCTATAAACATAGTAAGTTTGTGCTGATTTGTTTGTCCACAGAGTGAAAATTTGTCTGTCATTCCAAGACACATGTGCTAGCTGTGTTAAGTGCTGCGGGTTTGGAGTAATTAACGAGTAGTACAGTGTTGGTAACTCTCGAGACGACTGTGGCCCGGTGAATGACCTTGAAAAAGGCACTGCAACCTGCAGGCCACTACACCCATATTGCCTGTGTCTAGCGAGGTGAATATCCCTTCCTTGTCCCTTCTCTCTTATGGAATAAAGGCGGTTTCGCTGACCCAAGAGTAACAGACTAACTCTTCGACCTCAAACAGCTGAACTAGAAGTGACCTATGGATGTGAACGAAGTAAATGATGAAGGCGAATTCGAACGTTATAGAAGTAAGGAAGCTTTGAAAAAAGAAAGAGGATTTCAAAGGAGGTTGCAAGAAACAACGAGAGCAACAACAGCCACTGCAGAACGGTTAGGCTTGATTTCCCTGCTAACACTGAGTTTGAGGTCAAGTTTAGGTTTTACGAAGCTACACTAGACAACCCAGAAGAAAACCTTCAGATTCGCTTTCGTCATGACGAGGATAATTACGTTTTTTGTTATTAACGACCCAGCATTCATAGAAAAACTTCTTACTCATAAATATGCTAACATCCAACTCCAAGCTGCCCCACCAAGGTCACCTAAAGTGTTTATTGTTATCCACAATGTCAATAATTATGTACTTGGATCCTGAATTCCTGTTGTCAGATCAAGTTGCAAACCCTCGTTGACTTCCAAATGATCTGATATTGGCTGAATGGATTGGCCAAGGGACTCCACCATCATACATCTACTATCGTGCTGCGCTTAACAGGAGTTACAAAATAGCCTTGTACAAACCACCTCACCGTAGATGCTACAAGTGTCAGCGCTGGGGTCACATTGTTTGGAAATGCCCAGCTAAGTCACACTGGTGTGCAGTGTGTGCCAAGGCCTATCCTTCTCACAAGTGCTATGATATGATCAAGAAACACCAGACCGTTGCATTACAATGTATCAATTGTAAGACTCCAGGAGTCACAGCTGCTCATGCTGACTGCAGAGTGAAAGCTGCCCACATCGCCAGCCGCAGGGCTCCCTCCTCACCCATCACCCCCCATGATGAGGCAGTAGGCCTACCAGATACTTCATGTCTGACCCATGCCTGATTTCAGACAATGTGGTTGAGCGAGCCACTATGGGAGTACATCAACAGAGCATGATCACATCTGCTATCAATACTAATAATGCTGCTGGTGTTGACACCACCAGTCTGGCTTAGTCAGCTGTCAGTCAGCCACCTGGCTCAGCTGACCGGGACTTCATACCTCCAGATGAAGCTAGTCTTGCTGGGGTGGTACACAACATGCAGCTGCGCATAACAGTACTGGAGAAGCAACAATGGTGTTTGAAACAACTTGAGCACCACGAGGAAAAACTTACAGAGGTTGCAAATGAGTACATCAACCCATAGATTGTCAGCCATTATGAAAATGAGTGTGGTGATGATGAACAAACTGATGACTGCAGTCGTGTTAATAATCACAAAAATGATGAATCTGATAGTGGTGTTTACAATCACAGTGAAGATGATAAGGGCAGTGAAGACCATCATGATAGTCAACCTGATGAGTGTAATGTATTGATAGATACTGAGTGTGGAGATGACCCGGTTGTCGATAATGGTGTATGTATCACTGGTCATAATGATGAGGGAAGTAGTACATGTGATGATAGGGATGAGTGTAATAAAAGTGGAGAGGTGAGTGCGAGGGATAGTGTCACCTTCCATACATTCACAGACAAAGAGCGCCGTGTCCTCTGTAAACAAAGACTCCCACGAGGCCTCCATAATGGAAGTGCACTTAAGAGACTCATGGATAAGGATAATACTGATGATATTGATATTATGTCTGTTTGCTATTTAGTAAGTTTTTTTCATTTTGCTGAGAAATTGAATTATGTCCCTGGACTTTTATAATGGAACCAAACTCGTATAAACTATCCATTTTAAGTTGGAATATTGCGTCAATTAGAAAAAGATTTTCTCACCTTCATCATAAAGTAACTATTGAATCCATTGATACTGTGTGTCTACAAGAGTGCAGAGTCCCTGAAAAATCCCAGCCCCCTAAATTGCCATCATTTGTTGCATATAACCTCAAATCTACTAATTCTTGTGTTCTATATATTAAAAAATCACTTCCCAATCAACTTCTTGCGCATAAGAAAACAGAGGGGCTACAATACCACGGTGTTAAGATTTATATTGGGAACTCTGCTCTCAACATATTTAACTTGTATGCTCCTGCTGATAAGTTTAATTACTTGGAGCTCCCGACTTGTGCTCAGTCTGAACCTACTCTTATTATTGGTGATCATAATGCAAGACACAAAAGCATTGGAAACTCTCAGTTTGGTAATCGTAATGGTAATCAACTGTTGTCACTCTTAAACAGTCATGATAATGTTCAAATTGTAGGTGACCTTGAACCCACGCATATCTATGGAGGCGTCCTTGATCTGTGTCTTGGCTTCAACATTACTTTTGCCAGCTGTGAGTCTTCCATTGTAACAGATATATCATCAGATCATTTCCCAAGGCTAACCTCTCTAGATATTGGTAATACTATCCTTCCTGGTAGGATATTCAAACGGAAACGTTTTAATGTTCCCCCAGATTAGCACGACGACTTTGTTGCACAAGTGACTTTCCTGATTGTACCTCTGTCGAGACTTTTAACAATGACCTTGTGAGCAGTATTCAGAACTACTTAGAGCCGCCTCTGAAACCTCCTACTACTCTAAATCCAAATGACTTCCATAATAATCATAAGTCTTATAAAAACCATACCTATTACAATGATTCTAAACTTCGAACGTTGAAATGTACTGCTCGCAGACTAGGCCTAGCCTATAGAAACCATCGTACCCCTGAAATGCTGAGCCTCTTCCAAACTGCCCTTGCTGCTGCCGCCAGAGATCGTATGACAAAACTGCGGCAAACACACTGGGAAAAATTTGTCAACGGTCTTAATGCTCACACCCCACTTAGCCGGGCATGGAGGGACATAAATAGAATTAAGGGTAACAGAACTGGGCAAATCGCGCACCCTCATCCCTTACATAGGGCGAATGAGTTAATCGGCGCTTGGGCTGCTACATCTAGCTATGACAATCTTCCCAGTACCACACAGGCGAAATTAATGGACAAATATGATGCAAGGGAGAGACTTGTTTGCTTTATGCCTCAGCAAGGCAGATGACTGCAACATTCTTTTCACTAATTATGAACTTGATGCAGCACTAGCTAAGGGCAACTTCACGTCGCCTGGTGAGGATGGTATTACTTACAACATACTCAGGTTGCTGTGTCGAGTACCAAGTAATCCTTTACTTGAATTATATAGCATTAACTATGTCACTGGGGAGCTCACTAAATCATGGACCAACAGCCTCATTATTCCCATTCCGAAGCCCAATCAACAAAACTCATTTCGCCCAATATCCCTTACTAGCTGCTTGTGTAAAACATTCGAAAGGATGATTCTTAATCGTCTTATGCGCAGAATTAAGCAATTCTTGTCTCCCCGGTTGCATGGCTTCATGCATGGAAGGAGTGTGCATCATTGCATTACCACCTTTCTCACTCTGCACACTGACAGCTCATACACTACCTTCCTTGACCTTGAATCCGCTTTTGATGTAGCCAGCCGACATGTAATCATTAGTGAACTTGCCAGAATGTATGTTGGAGGATGGCTTCTCCGCTGGATTAAAGGTTACCTGTCCAACAAAGTCGTCTGTGTTGTTCCAGGGACATAGAAGTGTAACTAAAGATTTTGAATTAGGAACCCCACAGGGGGGGTGTACTTAGTCCCACCCTTTCAATATTCTGATTAATGCATTACTTAATGCTATGCCTAGCCAGTCCCATCATTATATCATTAGTTTTGTTGATGATATAATGATTCACACCACCGGATTCTCCAACACCCAAAACATTCTTAATCATGTACTAGCCTCGTGTCAAGACCTGGGGTTAATAATCTAAGGGGATAAAACAAAGACACTCAACAGGCGTCCTCCTCGACAGAGGCACAGTTTGTCAGATCCAGTTGCATGATGGGTCTCTTCTAGAATATGTAAGCAGATACATGTATCAAGGCTTTGAGGTTCCACTACTTGGACTTGTTATAACGAGACTTTGTCGCCAATACAAAGAAAGGCTGAGAGGACTTAGAGTTATGGCAGGTTTTCATCCCAGGTATGGTGCTAATGTTAAAATTGTGAAAATGATGTATCTTGCTTATATTAAATCATTGGTTGATTATGCGGCTCCACTACTTGCACTCGTGTCTTACTGGAAGCTTGGAGGGCTGGAAAAACTGCAAAACGAAGCAATGAGGATCATCCTAGGATGCCCTCGTACTGCCAAAATTTTAAATATGCGGAAAGAACTTAATATTCCAAGCATTAGAGATCGTGTTACTGAAAGAAATACCCTTATTGGGGTCAATATGCTTAGGTTAGCCCATTCAGTCCCCTGCACAGAAGCCCTCCAAACTTTTCTCAGCACTGGTGAACATCCTTCCAGATGGATCGAAAAAACTGGAACCGACCTCCGCATGAACCAGCTACATGATCTATGTCAAATTTGTTGAAGGTATGAGAATACTAGGGTCATATTTGGATTTATTATCACCAAAAACTTAACCCATGTTTACATAACCGATTAACATAACTATTGTTAAAATTTGTTACCAAGTTTATTCTATCAGAAGAAGGGACAATTAAAATAATCTATTAGACTAAAAAAAAAGAATTTGCATTAAACACGAAGATGAGTTTATTTATAACACTTCTCCAATTTTTTTCCTCACATAAGGATAAAATTGGAGCAGTATATCAGGAGAAGAAACAAAGAGAATTAAGTGTTATGAGCGTATGCACTCCTCTCTCAATTTGTAATAGCCTCGAATTATTGCTAAAAAATTAACTTAGGCTTCGTAAATGTCATTAAAGTTATTTGGTGATCAACTATCTCAAATACTGAATATATTCAAGGTTCTTCCATTCCCTACACTGGCTTCTTTCACAAGCTTTTACCGTCTCTTAAACACAATACAACAAGTACATCTTTCTTCCACTAAATACACCTAGTTCATACCACTTACGCGGTTGTACATGTACACCTGTGTGAATACACAAAGTAATGTTTCATCTGTAAACCATTCGTGTCTTGAAAGATGCCTATAATACCGAGAACGAGAAATACTAACCCCTTCTCTTTCATAAATTACTAAAACGAAAAAGAAGAAAATTTTGAATATGAGGGTGTGTGAATGTTTAGTGGGCATAGTATGGATAAGAAAAAGTGATTGTTAAAACTGTGATCTCTGGTTATGAGTGTCATTATTACTTTAAACAATTTCCTTGAAAGAAGACATTGCAGATGGCGGTTTATGAGACACTTTGCAGAACAAACTTTTCATATTATAATTGTTCGATCAGTCTTTGCACTCCTTGACAATATGTAAATGTGAGTCCTACACTCACTCTCATTTAGCAAAATATTATCATATAATAGAAGGAAAAACTGGATTTAAACTCTATCATTTGAGGTGGACGTTGAGAGGTGTGAAGCCCAAACACAGCATTTCCTCAGAGAGGAACTTAACTCTTCAAATGTAGCCTCACCATGAAGCACTGACCATTACAACACAAGTGTTTAAATATCAGTATATACAAGATGTAATTACCGGGGAGGACACACAGAAATCTGCGCCCAGTAAATACATCCGCCCGGGAAGACTAGAAAGATAGTGCAGCCAGAAGAGAACTCCTCATCCTACACCACCATGGGGAGACTTTTTATTGTTTGTTTTAGTCGTCTATTTAAATGTCATAGATTTTTATGTTCTTATTTTAGTTTTTGTGTATTTTCACTCACGTAAAAATGTGATCTCTTTGTTTCTATGTATAAATTCCTTATCAATTTTGATGCCATGTAAACAGTGTGATCTTTGTAGTGCTAGTGTTATTGTGTATACCACTGTGATCTTCGTATGACTGGTGTAAATATGTAATATAGCGTTATCTTTTCATCCTTGAAATTTCTATATAAAAAGACATGATATCTGCTTTTCTAATTTTACAAATCATAATATTGTGACTTTGCACCTCTGGTGTTAGTATGTATAAACGTAACATTTATATTTCAGGTATTACTGCATATAACCAAGTGATCTTTATATCTCTGACAGCACTAGTAAAGATTTTCTGACACTCTGGGTAAATGTTATCTCTCCATTTTCTATTTAACAATTTATTCTATAATAACTTTACATATTATAAAAATACATGATTTTGTAGACAGAAATTCAAATTTTTACCAGTTAATATGTTGAATCCACTTTTCTCAAGCGACTTTTCCGATATTGTTACATAACAAGGAGTCAGCCTTAGTCTAAACCATCTGCCATGACACAGTGTTGAACTTTGTGACACTGTCTATCATCTTACATATACATATGTGCCTTCCTGTAGTGTGTGTGTGTGTGTGTGTGTGTGTGTATACTCACCTAGTTGTACTCATCTAGTTGTGGTTGCAGGGGTCAAGTCATGGCTCCTGGCCTCGCCTCTTTACTCGCCGCTACTTGGTCACTCTTCCTGCTGCATGAGCTTTATCATACCTCTGTGTGTGTGTGTGTGTGTGTGTGTGTGTGTGTGTGTGTGTGTGTGTGTGTGTGTGTACGTGTACGTGTGTGTACGTGTATGTGTACGTGTGTGTGTACGTGTGTGTGTGTACGTGTACGTGAGTGTGTGTACGTGTGTGTGTACGTGTGTGTGTGTGTGTGTGTGTGTGTGTATGTGTGTGTGTGTGTGCCTGCCTCTCACACCTCTCCCAGTGTCTCTCCTTCACTTCACAAAGGTGAGCCAAGTCTCTCTTTGTATCCTCACCTTTATCTTCCTACCTCAATCTCTCCCCAGGATCTTGTGGCCTTCTCCACTTACCGGAGATCCCAGGCGACCTTGCTGGGTGGGAATTATGTCTTCTAAATACGATCGAGAATTACAAGAGGGAACACAAAGAAATTTGTGTCCTGTAATTACACTTTCCAAGACAGACATGAACGTAGACTAAGACACCCAGATATCAGTATTCTATGGAAATTTTAGTCCTACTTATCTCACAGTATGTATTTATATTAATATATATTTTTTCAGTTATTTAAGGCAATAAGCCTATGTGTGAACCCTGTTTTGTGTGTAAATGGCTGTCCGATTCGTAATCTAATTGTCCATCACCATGGAAAATGTGATATATATTATTATCTCTTCTGTTACTCGTCTTTTGTGATTACAGAATACGCACAGGTTCATAAATGTGCTGGGATGAGACTACAGCTAGCTACTAGGAAGACGCGATCACCTGGTCAAGAGAATTTTGTAGGTCGCCGCTGCACCCTGGCCAGTATGACTGTGTTATTAATGTCTCCGATATTATTGTTATCAACTGTCATGTGCGGATATTACCATTTATCGCAATATGAGTTAAGGAACAATATATTTCAGTACGTCATGAAACTTGTGGGACAAGAGGTTTTAAAGAAACAAAGAGAATATTTTCAGGAAATGTTGGGAGAAGTAATAATGAGATCAATGAGGAATGTTGCATCAGAAGATATCATGAAGGAAAGAATGAAGGAAATGAGTGAAAGGAGTGAGTGTGATTCTGTATGAAGGAATTAAATGCGACGGAAATAGGTGTGATGGAATTTAGAATGCAGGCAGCGATATGAAGGAGGTGAATAAGAAGACAATGAGAAAGATGGAAGTGAATTTAATGAATGTGAATATGAAGGGTGTGAGAATAAACGAAGATAATATGAAGAATTGAGTGTAGGAAGGATGTAAACAGAGGGAGTAAGTAATAAAGAAATGAATAAAGCAATAAGTAGGTTAAAAATGTGAAACTAACAAATGAATTTAACCAGATAGCTATAATGTATTGAGTTATAATATGCAAAAAAGACGGTAAAGATTTACACAAAAAAACTGCGTCTTGAATAATACTGTGTGATGTCACTGTGTGATGTCACTGTGTGATGTCACTGTGAGTCTTAGTGAAGAATGCGCAGGAAGAGTTCAGGATAAGTGTTGAATTGCCTTTGTGGAGTACAGGATGGGTGCTTGAGTGCTGTGGGAGAGTACAGGATAACAGTAGGAGTATTCTGGGAGATTACTGGATGGGAGTAGCAGTGATGTGAAAGAGTACAGGATAGGTGTTGGAGTGCTCTTGAAGAGTACAAGACAGGTGTTGGAATATTCTGGGACAGAACAGGATTGGTGCGGAAGAGTAAAGGATGAGTGGTGGAGAATTCTGGGAGGGTACAGGATGGGTGTTGGAGTACTCTGGGAGAGTACTAGCTGTATATTATTATTATTATAATCAAGGGGGAAGCGCTAAACCCGGAGGATTATACAGCACTAGCTGTATAGCCCTTGTGGCTTAGCGCTTCTTTTTTATTATAATAATAATGGGAGAGTACTAGATGGGTATTGGAAAGCTCTGGAAGACTATCGAATGGGTGTGTGAGTGCTCTGAGATAGTTCAGGATGGGTGAGGGAGTGTAGAGGATGGGTGAGGAAGAGTACAGTATGGGTGCTAGACTGCTCTGGGAGAGAACAGGATGAGTGTTGGACTGCTGACGGAGAATAAAGGATGAGAGTAGGATTATTCTTGGAGAGTACAGGATGGGTGTTGGATTACTCTTGAAGAGTACAGGAGTACAAACCTCTTTTCTGGACCTAGCAACATCTTTTTAACACACTTGCGCACTATCGTAGCGGTATCTAATTGTCTTACTCCAGCTTCCCTAGTGTAGTGGTGAATAATTATCTTACTCCAGCTTCCCTAGTGTAGTGGTGAATAATTATCTTACTCCAGCTTCCCTAGTGTAGTGGTGAATAATTATCTTACTCCAGCTTCCCTAGTGTAGTGGTGAATAATTATCTTACTCCAGCTTCCCTAGTGTAGTGGTGAATAATTGTCTTAGTTCAGCATCCCTAGTGTATTGGCGAATAATTGCAACAAAAGCTTTTTGATTAATCAAGACTTCATCATTTTTGACGGGGAGTAAACAAGCTTGTTTTGGCATCAAGTAATCTTGCATAATACACAATTTCTCATCTTCCTTATACCCAGATAGCTTAATTACTTCGAGCCTATCCAATAGTCTCCTAGGAAAATTAGTAGTATTTACAGTTGCGGTGAGCAGAGCTGATCAGGAGACGAGTGGAGGTGAAGTGATTCTCTATACTTTCACCCACACCAGGTAAGGTTAATACTACCACGAGTAGAAATTAAAGCACATCAGACACCAGAAACTGAAGTTTCGCCTCAGCCCGCTAGATGGAAGTGCGGGCAGTAACACGCTAATGGTTCCTGGCCGTCTGAACAACCATAACCCCACTTAATACTGGCTTTTTTCCTAACCAGCTTTTCTCAGCAAGACATTGTTTAGCATAGTGTAGGACATTTCTTTGTAGATGAATGGTTCAGAGAACCGACATGTTGATAAATTAGACACATGTGCAACTCTTGGGTATCTTTATTGAGGAAACGTTTCGCCACACAGTGGCTTCATCAGTCCATACAAAGGAGAATCTTGAAGAACAGGAGGAGAATGAGGTAATCAGTCCCTCAACCTTGAGTCGATGTGGTCAATCCATCAATCTTGATTGATGGACTGATATTGTAATGTTTCTTACCAGGTCCTCCACTGTATTGTTGGCTCCACTATCTGCTGACTTAGGGTGTGTTTATCGCAAAGATTTAGTAGCTCATGTATGTGTGACCTTACATCTGCACTGCCTCCAGGGATTGTTTCTGCTATAACTTTATTTGCTACATTCTTCCATTTTGTATGCCTTAGGTTGAAATCAAGCAATAAGATGTTTGGGGATGGAGCTGGAACGATTTCCAGGCAGTAATCAATTTTCAGTAGCTGTTCCTTGAACTGTTGAAAGGTTGCACCTGGTGGTTTATATACAACCACGATAACTAGGTTTTGGTTCTCGATATCTATTGTTAGAACTTCAACTACATCATTTGTGGTGTTCCGCATCTCCGTGCAGATGAGCGACTCTTTGACACACAGGTTAATACCCCCTTGTTGCCTGTTCTTTCTCTCACATCTAAAAAGATTGTACTAATTTATCCATATTTC
This sequence comes from Cherax quadricarinatus, assembly GCF_038502225.1. Classification (NCBI taxonomy): domain Eukaryota; kingdom Metazoa; phylum Arthropoda; class Malacostraca; order Decapoda; family Parastacidae; genus Cherax; species Cherax quadricarinatus. Next base: position 23,159 of record NW_027198121.1, read on the forward strand.
GTCGTCAAAGCGATCTTTCGTGTGGGTCTCTGTGAAGGCTGCAAACATCGCATTTAACTCCTCTAGAAATCCACTGATAAAAGGTATTTTGTTGGTGGATGGCTTAAGGCCCTGTATATTAGCAAATATGAACGGGGTTGTATTCTGTGTTTGTTGGGGGGATTTTGTTATTGGCATCAGTAGCTGTGGTTCTAGAGGGCCATGGAGGACCGCTGGCTGGGCCTTCAGTCCAACAGTTCTCCAGTGTGGTGGACTGTTTTTGTTATTTCCTTTCATTTTCTGTTTTCGTTTCCTGCCACTAAATAATCGCTTCAAGTGGGGTCGTCGTAACTACTATTGTTTGTGTTATGAGGTCTGTACCTCTTGGTCCCTTTTAGATGGTATGCAGGGCAGTTGGTGTTGTAGCACTGTTTTTGGAGGACCGAAGAGTGGCATATTTCTGGATGAAAGAATTTACAGGAAAGAGAAAGACACTCCTGTAGACAGGAGGTCTTAACATTTTTTGGGATGTTCAAAGTTGCATGTAGTATTTGTTTTTCCTGATGTTCTATGCTTAAATAGAATTTGCATAATTTCGCTCTTGGTTGAGTAGAACTTTTGGTAAGTTTGTTCTCAGTTTGTGCAGTTTCTATGACTGCACTATAATCCTCAGTGTCCAAGTCAGGGCCGCCCCGTCCTACTGCCGGGGAACTACTTTCCCCAGAAAAAGAAGACTCCTCCACAACATCTGTAACGTGGGCTATGGTCATGTGGAATGATTGTATATTTAAGGTTTTAGCGGTGACTGTGGTAGACCCTAGCAGAGTCGGCACTGGCACTGAGGCTGGGGGCCGAGCCTGGCCAGCACCAGCGCTGTGGGCAGTAGCGCTAGGACTGGGGGATGGGTCTGGGTTAGAACTATGTTGGGGGGTTAACTGACGTTTTTGTTTACTGTGTTTTTTTTCAGTGGGTGACTATATAGTTTCATCTCTTGTAGTATGTGCATTCTGCATTTTTTGGTTCACTCCTCATATCTCTTCCTCTCATGTTTTATATATCTTGGTAGACTGTCCAAGAGTTCGTCATTATTATTTTGCTTATTTTCATTATTTATTTCCCTCCTTAGTACCTTTCTGATACCTGCCCAAAGTTCTGTATCTTTATGCACATCAAGAAGCACCTTTCTAGCTCGAGGTCATTTTCTGAGGCTGTGTTTATTCTTGCACAAGAGATATGATGCTTGGAAAAGCATAGGTTGCATGTGAACCTGGATTTCCTTCCATGGATTTTTTTACATGTCTTCACTCTGTATACAACGAAAAAAAAAACTGATTTCCACTTTACCTTTCTCTGCATTGGTGACAGTAATATGTGAGATGCATTTATAGAAACCGAGGCTTGCGGCATGTGGGTAGTGGGTGAATTTTGGGGGTTAGGGGGTGACTATATTATGGCTATGTTATGGATAGTATTACCAATATCTCACCAAAGAGGATAGTAATACCATTATCCCACCAGAGAGGATAGTATTACTGATATCCCACCGGGGAGGATAGTATTACCAATATCCCACCAGGGATGATAATATTGCTAATATCCCACTGGGATATTAGTAATGATTTCTGCTAGGTCAGCTAAGTCAGTAATAGTTGTGTCATGTACTTGTACAAATAATTAATAATAATAATAATAATAATAATAATAATAATAATAATAATAATAATAATATTAATTATTATTATTATTATTATTATTATTATTATTATTATTATTATTATTATTATTATTATTATTATTACCTCCTAACGATTTACTGTGCCTTTCTCCAGTCCAGGAGATGTAGCAGTTTCTACATCCATATTAGTATTACTAGACTCGTGTGATGAGATGATGGGCCGTCTCACATACATTTCATCACAGCCCCAACAAGACTATTATAAACTCCATCTGTATAAACAGAACGGTTACACACAGGCGTGACTTCCTTCATTGCTATAAAAGTCACTGTTGTCGGAGGAGCGGAAGGTTACAAACTGAACTGCCTAGGAAAATGTTGGAAAGGGAAACTAATCTGCCAAGCCTCGACATCCAAAACAGCAGAACTTGCTATGTTATGCTCTGCCCCAGCCACTGATACCAACGATTTGTTTATTCAGGGAGCCACTGGCAGTTGCACCCCTTCCCCCCCATCCTCATCTTTTTAATGAAATAATATGTCAGACCAAAAATATTTCAACCCAGAATTGTCTTCTGTCGTAGACGGGATAACGTTAGTAACCAAATGACGATTTACATTTTATCCGGCGTTGACTAAGAGATTTAGTTATATTTCTTTGTATGGCTGTTCCTCTTCTTGTTGGCAAAGAGAAATCTGTAAAAACTCATGGATATGCTTTGAACACCCAGGGCAAGATGATGTTTGCGCGGGAGAATACACTTAATGATAGTCCCAAATTGAACAAGATATATAAAAATAAGAGTGGTTTCTTCTATTTTATAAATCTATTTCAATTTACAAAATCTTACGTCGATGGTTTAAGATGTTAATTTAAAGAAGCAGTTCTCTACTTTTAATGTTCTCGTACAAAGCTTAGGAAAAGCATAACTAGTTCAATTTACCATTAATACGGATATTCTAGCGACCTCAGCGTTGTTGATGCCCATTGATGACTACGATTCGGAATCAAGAGAAATTTTTGGCATTGCGTCAGGCGGTTTTAGAGCTCTTTGAAGAATATGTTAACAAGTGCAAGGTAATCAGTATTACCGTATTAAATGGCATATCTCAAATTAAAAAGTTTGAGGATTTTACAATGCAGTTAATGCGCATGTTACACTTCCTCTTGCTAAAAATCAGGAACCATTAACGATGACGTCTTTGCAAAAGAGATAAGAGAAAAATTTATTTCATTGAAGACAGAAGACAATTAAGGAGAGAGTAAACACACACAGAGATAAAAATCATGAAGATTATCACTTAGAAGTTGAAAGTTATAATAAAGAGCTTGGTGATAAAGACCATCAGCAGGTGATTAAGTCAGAAAAAATATCAAGAAAGTTGGCATGTCTAAAGAAGCTAAGGAACACCAAACTCTGAGCTTTAAAAACTTAAAATAATGAATTCCATATCTTCAGAAGCAGCAGTGATCAGGAATTATCTTGAATGGTTTCGTAACAACTCTGGAAAATTTACCCGCATTCAAAAAAAAAAAAAGCTCAGGATATACTGAGTGCGGATAATTATGGTTGAGCAGAGGATAAAGAACGTATATTAGAGTATACTGTTGTAAATTTAAAAACGCTAAACCTAGAAAATCCTATAATCTGCTTTATCGGCCTCCCAAGTGTTGGAAAAACTACCTAACCTGGATAAATTGCTGGGCTACTGGTAGGAGTTTCATTACAATGTCTCTTGGGGGTGTGAGAGACGAGGCAGGAATAAGGGATAATAAGCGGACTTATATGGGTGCAATACCTGGGAAGATTATTCAAGCAATAAAGAAAGATAAAGAAGTAATCCACTTATTTTGTTAGATGAAATAGATAAGCTAGACTCTGATCATAGGTAAGCTAGGCTCTGATCATAGATAATCTAGGCTCTGATCATAGATAAGCTAGGCTCTGAGCATAGATAAGCTAGGCACTGATCATAGATAAGCTAGGCTCTGATCATAGATAAGCTAGGCTCTGATCATAGATAAGCTAGGCTCTGATCATAGAGCAGATCCAGCTTCTCCCTTGTTAGAATCACTGGATCCCAAACAAAATATTGTTTTTAATGATTACTCTCTTGAAGTCGATTACGATCTGCATCAGGTTATGCTGCTGGCCTGGTCATCCAGGGTAGACGCTTAAATATTGGAGCAAGATACCTCTCTACTGGACTTAGTTGGACATTACGACAGTTCCTCACCTCTAAAATCATAAGTATGGTGCTGCAACTAAGTAGTAACAGAAGATTCCAGAACAACTGACGAATATCACCACCCAGGATAACCTACACCATATCTTCAAACATCAGAAGACCATCCTGGGCATTCTTTACTCCTGCCCTTACATCATACTGGAACCACAACGGCCAATTTTTTATTATTTAATTTTTACTATAAGCCTTAGAAAACTATTTTCATTATTATTCCTCTTGTCATTTATTTAATTATTCCATTCTTTTTGATCAGGAGGAAGGCGTTCCGCTGACAATGGCGACCTTACCCGCATCCGACTCTTGAGGCAACATCTTCCTGATGGTTCAACTTGTTTTAAGTATAACATTTAAGAAAGTAAAGGGTGAGTTAGTGCCAACATTTCCTATAGAAATTGTGTAAAGTCATTATTGGTAGTCTGGTTAGACTTACCGTTGAGTGGTTCTTGGGTTTGCTTTAAAGGTTTGCCTATTTGTTTGACCTGGGAACTTCGATAATAACCCCTTTTGTATAAACCGGATGTATTTAAATTTATGAAAGCTGTTGAGCACACAATTGTTCTTTCAAGGAGGAAAACTTAGTTCATTTTCTTCTTTGGGAAGGTTAAAGGGTGCGGACGTTGTTCCTCTTTTGAAACTGTCGTTTCAATTACCAGTTTGTTAGAACTAACTGGTCAAGTTTTGTTTTATAATATTCCTCAACATGGAATCATTAGATTTCTGGTAGAGGGCTGGAAAAGACATGGAATTTACTTGGCAAGACCTGGACCGCCACATTACTTCTTAGATAGCGATAGCAAAAAGGAACAGGAAAGACTAGCTTTAACTAAAAGGGAAAAATTGGAAAGAGTAGCTATCCAAGAGAAACAAGAACAAGAAAGGATTGCTCGTGAGGAGAAAAGAGAACAGGAAAGAATAGTTAGAGAAGAGAGAGTTCAAACGAGAGGTAGCCATCAAAATGGAGCTTGAAGAACAAGCTAAGCAGAGGGAATCAGAACAGTTAAGGTTTGAATTAGAGGCCAAGAAAATAGAACTATCTAAGCAGAAAATAGAAGGGGTACTAGAGTACCCTACCCAAGTATTAAATATTAGGATGCCTCAGATACCACCTTAAACAGAACAGGATGACATCTCGGCATATATTACCAGATTCGAGAACACTGCCACTCTCTGTGACAGGCCATCAGATTCTTAGGGTACTAGGCTTGGCTTAATCCTGTCGGGATTAGCTTCAAATGTATATTCCACCTTACCTTCTAATGTAATAACTAATTAGTCTGCTGAAGAAAGCCATACTTCAAGCTTTCAAGAAAACTACTCATCATTAAAGTGTGAGTTTCGTCATGCTAGAATAACTCCAAATCAAAATTACATGCAATACTTAACAACAATTTTCAGATTGTAATGACTTCGACTCGTTACAAGGTATCAATTCCTTCCTTCTGTTACCTCTGATTTACGATTATTCATAAAAGAACGAAATGTCCACACGGCTCCGAAAATGGCACAAGCCGCAGACATATATGCCTGTGCTCATAATAACTACCCCAAGGAGCGTAGTAAATATAGATCTGTTGTGCCTAAGCAAACTGAGGGGCCCAAAACCTTTGTCCCTAAGAATCCCACTGCCTTCACGATAAAATGTTTTAACTGTAATGAAGTGGGACATAGACGACAAGAATGTCCCAAAAGAAAAGTTGAAAATGTCGTGAAGTTTCACCGAAGCTAATAATAACGCACCTTTTAGTGAAGGTACGGTTAACAGCATGAATGTTTCAACAGTTCTTTGATACTGGATGTTCCATATTGCGACCCCTGAATGGGTCACAATGTATATAATGTATATTACCTGTTCTTATAATTTTATATTGCTTATATTTGCGATATTAGCTAAATCGTAAATATATTGCTTTATATTATTTGACTTAGTTATATTATTAGGTAGGATGTAACATTTATTTATATTATTCAGTGCTCATAGTTCAAGTCTTTCATTGTCCTCTTCGCTTCCGGGCCGAGTGGACGTGCTGCGCAGGCGCTCCCGATTCAGTTGATTTTCTGCGCAGTTTACCTGTTTTGAGCAATCAAAATGGCGGACAGACATGGACGCAGGGTGAATACTGTCTGTGTGGTGCTGGTACGTGGTGCCCTGAGTAGTTCTACAATGCAGGTGCTGCTGCCAAGTATTATCCGCGATGTATATGGCATACCGAACGAAGAGTTGTATGGTGTAGCAGTGAATGGAGTGTACAGGATCTTCATCAAGTTCAAGAGTGCTGGGTTTTACTCCAGCATAGTCGACGCGTTTCAAGAAAAGAGGATGACCGTTAATTCTGCAGTGGAGGTCTGCCTACATGACGTATCAAGCTATGTAACGTGGGTAAAGGTGAGAAATGTCCCCTTTGAGGCCTTGGAATATGATGTTGTGGAGGTATTCCGTAGGTATGGCAAGATCCATTCGGCACAGTTGGGAGTGTGGAAGGATGGGCCTTATATGGGGCTGCCAGAGGGGTCTTTCACATTGAAGATGACATTGAGACAACCTATACCATCGTACGTTCTGATGGAAGAGTTCAGAACACAGGTTTATGTATATTATGCAGGACAGCGTCGGACATGTAGGCTGTGCGGGTCTTATGACCATATGGCGGCCCAATGTCATCAAAGGCAGGGACGGAGGGAACAGGTGCCAACAACTGTGGAACGACAGCTGCTCTCCTTGGCACCTGCGACAGGTGAAGCTGCAAGACAGGCGTCTGGAAGTTGGAGTGAAGAAGTAGACAGAGCGGAGTCGGAGATGGGAGCGTGCGACACGTTACCTGTGGGAACTGTGTCTGAGCGACCATCTACGGATGAGACTGTTGACAGAAGTGACTTACAACAGGATGGTCTGTTGGACGAGGTCTTGAAAGACTTCTTGGGGGAGGTGGAAGACAGTCAGGAAGGGGAGAAGGACGGGAGGGTATTGGAGGGGGTAGCAGCTGCACAAAAGTGTGAGAACACCTTGTGCAACGAGAGTAAGCAGCACACGGTGGAGGTTGAGGTGCACCAGGAGGACATGGATGCTGAGGCAACGTGTGGAGGTGGCACACGTAAGCGAGCAGCTGGGACGTCTGATATGGAAGATGTCTTAACGCCAGGGCAGAGATCTGGAAAGAAACCTTGGAAGACTGGGCTAGAGCTACCGGGGAATGGTGGCACCGGTTCTGTGGTGCTGCAAGGGTCGAAGGAAAAGGGGGGAAACGGAGGTCTGGATAGACCAAGTGACAAACGTGGCTATAGTCAACAACCACGTCTTTCAAGCAACCTTCAAAAGCGGCGGGGAAAGCCGCCTTTATTGTAATAATTCAAGGTGGTCACCATTAATGTTAACGGCCTGAGAGCTGAGATTAAGAGAGTGTGGATGGAATGGTTTTTAAGGAGATTTGATGTGGATATATGTTTCATACAGGAGCATAATTACAAGTTTGGATGTGAGTTGCGCTTGAAGGGTTATAAGTTATATGTGAGTGGATCGGTGAGGTTAAAAGGGGGGGTTGCTGTGGCTGTGAAGGAAACCAGTCCCTTGCGTGTGTTGGGGTGGGAGGAGGGTGGGGGTGGAAGGGTGGTGCGGGTAGAGGGAGAGTGGGGTGAGACAAGGGTTTGTTTTATAGGAGTATACATGCCGGCGGATGGAAATGCAGCAGTTAAGGTAACTTTCGTGAGGGATGTTTTGCTTTTTTATTTGAGGGGATTGCCTTTAGTTACTGTGATAGGAGGAGATTGGAATTGTGTCATACGACAGGGTGATGTGGAACCGAGGGGGGCGGGGTGTGTGTTGGGGTTTTTACGCAATGTGTTGGGGGATGTGGGAGTTTTAGATGTAGTGGGGAGGGGTGGTTGGAGGATTGAGTATACATTTGTACGAAGGGGTTATGCTGCACGTCTGGATAGGCTCTATGCTACGGAGGCAATAAGAGTTCTGGGAGTTAGGACCTTCGATGTGGGGTTTTCGGACCACAGGGCGGTTATTGCGGATCTTGATTGGGAGGGTATGGTTAGGATACACACTGGTTATTGGAAATTAAATGCGAGACTTGTGAAGGGGGAGGGGGTGAATGAGGCTTTTGGGGATTGGTGGCACTCTTTTTGGGGATCAAGGGATGTGGGGTCGTGTGTCTTGGAATGGTGGGAGAAGCGAGCTAAGCCGGGTATTGCTGGATTCTTTAAAAATAGGGGACGGGAAGAGGCCAGGTGGAGGTATGGGTTACAGAATTATTTGGAATGTCAGCTGAACGAGTGTTATGAGGAGGAAGTGGGGAAGCAGTATGGGACCGTGGAGCAACTTAGAGGTAGACTGGCGGAGATACACAATGACAGATTTGATGCTGTGCGTGTGAGGGCAGGATTGGAGGCTGTATTGTGGGGGGATAAACCTTCGGGAAGTGTTTTAAGACGTTTTAGGGTAAGGCAGAAGGAGTCAACTATTTTGCAATTAGAGGTTAGTGAGGATATGGGTGGATATCATAAGGGACAGGTGCTTACTACTACAGAAGGCATGAGTAATTATACTGATTTCTGGTTTCGAGAGAAATGGAGAAAGGGGGGGGAGGGCGATGCTTTTGAGGAAGTGTTGGAGGGGGGGTGTGGGTTAGGGCAGAAAGAAGTGGAGGGGATGGAGATGGGAGGAGCGATTAGTGTGGGGGAAGTTGAGGAGGCAGTGTTTAACATGAGTACTGGAAAAGCGCCGGGCATCGATGGGATTTCAAATGATTTTTACAGAGTTCATTGGGAGCATATTAAGACTTGTCTGGTGGAGGTCATGAATTGTATGCTGCGGGAGGGCAAGCTAAGTCAGACACAAAGTATTGGAGTGGTGGTGTTGGTTCGGAAAAAGCAAGTGGGAAGTGTTTTAAGTGCGTATAGAGCTATCTCACTAATGTGTTCTGACTACAAGATTTTTGCAAAGATATTAGGTAATAGGATGAAGAAGGTAATTGGTGCGGTTGTACATAGGGGACAGATGGGTATACCGGGACGAAGTATGAGAGTTGGGCATGGGCGCATAAGGGACTTTTTGGAGGGTTGCGAGGGGGGAGGACTTTTGGGTATTGATTGGGAGAATGCATATGACTGTGTGAATAGAAAATTTTTGAGGGCTTGTTTGTTGCGTCTGGGGTTTGGACTGGGAGTGGCGAGGTGGGTTGATACGCTATACTCAGCGGCTATGGTACGGGTCCAAGTTAATGGCAGATTGGGAAGGCTGGTTAAAATGGAGAGGGGATTACGGCAGGGGTGCCCTCTTTCACAAATTCTGTTTGCGTGCATGCAACATCCGTTCTATGGGCTCGTTGAGGGGGTGGGAGCTTTAAATGGGGAGAGGGAAGGGCGCTCAGGCATTGTGGGGTATGTGGATGATACCACTATCCTGATAGAAGGGGTGGAGGAATTGCGTATGGTGGGGAGGGTGTTGGGGATTTTTGGGGAGGTGTCGGGAATGAGAGTAAATAGGGCGAAATCGTGTTTACTGGAGGTGGGTGCTTGGGTGGGGGGGGGCTTGGGGTTGGAGTTTGGGTGGGCAGTGGTGGATAATTTGAAGATTTGTGGAGTTTTATACATGGCGAATGCGCAGGAGGCTAGGCAGGTAAATTCAGAGAGGGTAGTGGAGAAAGTAGTGAGTAGATTAAGGGGTTTACGGGCGGGAGATGTCACATTACAGCAGAGGGCGGTAATAGTTAATTCGCTGGTTTACAGTAAGGTTTGGGGTATAGCGGAAGTGTATCCTTTGAGAACACAGGACGTACAAGAAATACAGAGACGTGCTCTACGTTATGTTTGGGGTTTTGGGAGAGCATGGCTGAGCAAGGAAGTGGTGATGTCGAATGTACGCAGAGGGGGTGTGGGTCTTTTAGCACTGGGGCCGAGGGTGAAAGCGATATATGTAAAACAGTCATTCGTTAGGGCTGGAGGGGAAAGAGGGGTAAGAGTGGGGAAGGTGATGGGGGATGTGCGGAGATGGTGGGGAGGTAAAGAGTTAATTGAATGTGAGGATATGCTGAGGGTTTTGTTATTGGTTAAAGATGTTGAGCGACTTAAAGTGGGGCGTTTGGTATCATTGAGTGGGAGGAAGGAAATCCTGCAGGGCGTATCGGTCTATCCATTGTATGATTGGGGGACGATATGGGAAGACTTCAGGAGGCTCAGGTTAATGCCTAGGGTACGTGAGTTGGTATACAGATTCATGATGGGGATCCTAGCTTCAAAAGCAGTTTTGAGTTTAATGGGTTTGGTGAGGGAACCGTCCTGCAGTCAGTGTGGTGAGCTGGAAACGGCATTTCATGCAGTTTATTTTTGTGAAGAATTGAGGGAGGTACGGATGTGGTTGGCGAGGGTTTTTCGTCTGTTAGGTGGGGGTAATGTAGAGACCCTGCGAGCTTTAACATTAGAGGTAAAAGGGGTATCACGGGAGGTAAAAAGGGCGATTATGTATGTGGTAGTGGATTTTCTGTATATTTCCTGGGGAATGAGAGATGCTGGGGGTAGGATTCGAATTAAGGCAATTGCAGCGCGTATATACAGGACTGCTCGTAGGAACAAACTTATTTATGGGAGTCAGTGGGGAGCTTGTTTTCCAGAGAACTACAGAGAGATTACAGTCAGTCGTCTCCAGCAATTGGTACAGTGATAACCATGTAGGGGACTGGTATTCTTTGGTAGTCGGGTTTTCAGGGGTTTTCAGTGGTGGTGGCGTATATGGGAATGGTTTTAGCGAATGACAAGGGTGGATGGTATGTAGTGTAATGGATTATGGTTGGGTGGTAACTAGTCTGATTCCGGTTGCTGTTGTAGGAATGGAACACGTAAAACTGTGTGCACGTGTGAATTGCTTTGGGTATGGAGGTGAATGTGTGTGAATGTAGTGTTTGTGTTAAAAGTAATGTATTATAAGATAGGAAAACTCCCGGTGTGTGGCGTTATTATGAGGAACTCAAGATATGTTAGGTAAAATGATGTTCAGGGTTAATTTAACTTTCTGGCTTAGATCATAATATATCAGATGAACGATTTCGTGGTTCTTAAATTTTCATGTACAGTAATTTGTTTTTTTTTTTTTTTTTTTTTTTTTTTTTTTTTTTTTTTTTTGGAGTGGTGAGACACTCCTGTGTCAAATTAGTAATGTATCATCTGATGGATGATGGTAAAAGTTTGTATATATGCCACAAACAATTACGAATAACAAGTGTTGTGTTGTTTCTGTGTACACAGTTTTATAGATAATATTTAAATTTGTATTCACTTAGCTTGTTTTTTAACTTTTGTGTTATGGTTCAACGTTTAGTTGGTGCAGGGATGGCACAAGAACACCTGGGTGTTCAAGTGTGAATGGCTCTGGGTATGGAGGTGCATGTGTGTAAATGTAGTGTGTGGTGTATGAATGTAATTTTCTCAACGATAAGAAGGCTCCCTGTGTTTGGAGTTATTATACAATGTACAGTAAACTGGTGACTAGGGTTAATTTATCTTTATGGCTGAGTTCATAATATATCAGATAAACAAGTTAGTGCTTATTAAACAACTCTCATGTATAGTAAATTTCTGTTTTTTTTTATTAGGGAAATATAATAATGTACATTCTTTAGGGGTGGTGATACACTCCATTGTCAAAATAGCAATGTAACATTTGATGAACTCTAGTAAAAGTTTATATATATCCCAATCTGTTGGTGATATTAGTTTCTTTGCTTCGGGGTGAAGGGGGAAGATTAGTAAAATTTTTCTGTCAGGATCAGATCTATCAAAATTAACGGTAATCGTGACAAGTGTATGGAAATATAAAATTAACAGTGTTACAGAATCAGTTATGTCATTTGTAAGGATTCTGTATGAAGGATATATAAATAATAATAATGGCTATAATAATAATAATGATGAATATTATGTCATCTTGTGTAATCTTAACATAGTAACATGGGATATAATGTATAGGGGATGAGGGACAGTTTGTGGCAACACAACGTTAATCGTCTGTGTTCATTTAGACAATGAAATTTGTATTTTTGTGTAAGAACTGATACTGTGTTCTTTTATCTATTTAATGTATTGTGTTGTTTTAAATAAAAAAAAAAAAAGTTCAAGTCTTGATTGTCTAACTACCAGTTCCGCTTGTTTCCCTGCCGGCTTCTCTGTGTCGCTTGGCAGCAGCAGTCCACGGAGAGTCACGTGGTCGGGGGGGTTCACACCTCCCCTGGGTGAGACTGTCTTGCTATGACTCGCCCTCTTTTCTGTTTTGGCTTGGCTTCCGACAAGACGTGTTTTCCTTACTGGCCCTTGTTGGAAGATCGTCTCTGTTGCTTTCTTGTTGTTGGTTCTGTGGAACTCTGTTCACAGAACATAGTCTAGATTTAGTGATTTTCGACGTTGTACTGAGGTTGTGTGTGGCATAGACACTCTGAGAAACTCAGGTCCTGAGCTGTAGCTTCTGACCTAATTTGTACTGGTATCTGTGTACTGTCACAGTCGGGGATTTTCTTATGCTGAACTTAGATTCAGTAGTATGGGAGTTTTGTGACTTTTGTGGAGGATCTGCAGATGGTCCCTAGTGTCATTATATTATCTCCTTGCTCCTGATTCTGTGTCACTGTTGCTTGTTATATTGCTGTTCAGCTTATCAGTCGTTTTATTGTTCAAGCAAGCTGTTCTGATTGCCAGGTTGGTCAAGAAGTTAGTTTATGTGAGGACTTTTAGTCAGTCACTGGTTAAGTCTAGTCAATTCTTGAGACATAGCTAACTACTTTGAGCATTTACATACATACACTTAAACTTGTATATATTTGTATTATGTTATTAAATGCTAACAATGTACCAGTCGGTACATTAAAGCCATAATGATGAGATATGTGCCTTCAGCACAATGCTACTGTACACGAGAGAAGTGTAGGAACTTGTATCCTATATTATATTCAATTCATTACTTTAATTTACTTTGATAATATACGCCTAGACAATTTTATTATTAATAAGCTTACTAAAATTTAATTTCTTTAGTTAGTAGCCTACCAGTTGTAATCCTGAAGTACTATTGAATTTTACTAAATTCTAATGGATAATTGGACCAGGATACTGACTACTTGTTACAAAAACCCAGTAACAGGCTGGATGCTAGAAGGGCAGTCCTTTCTAGTATTCATTGGAGATCTCTATGCTTATTAGAAATCGCGTTTTTTGTAACATTACAGTATTGTTATCTCTAGCAAGTTTTTCCCTAACTTAGATCCGTCACGGTATAAAACTACTAAATTAAGTGATTACTTAGGAAGAAGTGATTCTTTTCCAACAATCAGATGTTGCATAAGGTGCAAGTGGTTCTCAGGGTGGGTAGATGCAGTAGTTGGGAACATAGAAAGGGCTACTTTCCCATCTGAAGGAAACTGTTTTGGATCTTCAGGAGTATATAAGAAAGAGTTTGAACCTAATACTTCTGCTTCTTCCCAGAGAGCTCCAGAAGTGATTCAGTTGGGTAACTTAAATCAGTGTGCTAATAGTCCTGAAGCTCCAGGAACACCCTTAGAAAGTCAGTCATCAAAACCAGAGGGCACAGAAACTAATGAAGAATAACGAGTGACTAAATCTGTTCAACAGGACACGGTTAGCGTCCTTACCAGAGCCCAGTCTAAGGTAAAAATTATCCATACGTTGGTTCTTTTCAAAAGAAAACCTATTGAGCTTAGAGAAAACCCGGAAGTTAGCGTTAACAGACAACGTGATTCAAAGAAAAATTTTCTAATAAATTTGAGTACAAAGATAATACATATGCAAGACTATAGTGTCCGCGGACAGTCCAAATGACGCGATTACAAGTGTTAGCAATTCCGAATTGCCGTGAGACTATTTTGAAGATTTCTCTGTCATTCTTCACATAGGAAGACCTATGAGAAAATCAAAGATTTGTACTTCTGGCCTGGGATGTTCTCTGCCATCTGTCAAGTTTCTTCACAAAAAAGTAAGAGTTTCTATGGTAAAAATGCAGACTCTCGGTCCCATTTGCTAGAGCTGAAGTGGATGTAGTTGGCCCTATCACTCCTCGTTCATCAGGTCATACATATATTATGACTATGACTATGCGTCCAGCTTCCCAGAGTCGGCACCCTTGAAATCCATTACGTCCATAGAAGTCGCAGAAGCTTTACTATTTTTTCGCGAGTAGGTATACCCAGAGAAATTGACCAAGGGACACAATTTACTTCTGAAGTTTATCAACTTGTGGGTGTTCAAGCTCTTTTCACTACACATTACCATCCAAATTGTAACGGAAGATTGGAACAACATGCCATTACTTAAGACAATATTAAAGAAACTTTGTTTTCTTAAACCAACTGACTGGCATAGATATCTGCCATGTGTTCTCTTTGCAATGCGTGAGATTCCAAGTGATTCCCTTGTATATTCCCATTCGAACTGTTTTATGGGAAACAAGCTAGTGGACCTCTATTTATCTTGAACTGTGGTCCAAAGATATTAAACCTGAAGCTCAAAGCACTTATAAGTTTCTTCTAGATATGAGAGAAAGTTTAGAAGAAACCGATTATTTGGTCAAGAACCTTAATATGTCCGTGGAAACACAAGACCTATTTTAATCATAAGAGCTCCAGGTGTAAATTTAGTATTAGTGAAGAAGTTTTAGTTTTTACCAGATGCATCCAATAAATTGTTAATTTCCTGACGAGGACCGTATAAAGAAGTAAACGTCTGTAATATGGTAGATTATCTCTTGGATGTCAAGAGTAAGGAAAGAATGTACCATGTCAATATTTTGAAACTGTACCACCGTAGAGAAGTAAATCTTTTTTTAAACTTCTTTGACGACGATACTAGGTCTTACAGCATAGTTAAGTCATGATTCTTATTAATGTAAAGTTTGTATTATAGATAACGAGTCTCGCACAGAATCCAAGGAACTACTTGATATCTTAACAGTTGATGAGTCAACGAATAACTCAAACATCAACAACAGTGAACTATCTGGTATACAAGTCTGAAGTAAGTGCCTTAGTGAATACTTTTTTTGACGTATTTACGGAAATACCAGGACTTGCCACTACCGTTGTACACAACACTGAATTTTGAACTCGTGAACCAGTAAGACGGAAAATCTATTGCCCCCCTCCCGTTCACTTACGGAAAATATTTGATAATGAAGTTGACAAATGATTTAAGTTAAATATAAAAAATTCTAAATTACCTTTCTGTACAACAGTTGTCATGGTTAAGAAACCAGACAATTCTTAGACTGGCTCAAGATTTTCGTTATTTAAATGTTATGAAATGGGATGCAGAGCCCATGCCAGTAATAGATCATGACTTGTATAAATTTCATGACTAAATTATTCTCGGAATTAGACATCTCACAAGTGTACCATCAAGTGTCATTACACCCAGACTTTAAATCATACACATAGAGGACTAACGCAATATCACACAATGCCTTACGGCTTGGTCACCGCGTGTGCCACGTATATCCGGCTTAGGAGAATAGTCCTTTCTGACCTCAAGAATGTTTCAGTGTATTTCGATAATATTTATATCCAGACTCGTGTCTGGGAAGATCATCTTACTACACTGTCGCTTATTTTAAAAAGAAAGTTCATGGCCTTACAATTAAACCACAAGCGTTTTCTTGGCTATTTCAAGGTACAATATCTTGGGTTTATTATTTCGGACAATAATTTATCACCTCTTACTAACAAGACTAAAGCAGCTCTAGAAAGCTTCTTCCCAACTACAAAAAAAAATTGCTAAGAAGTTTCCTTGGGTCAGTAAATTTCTATGGAAATTTTGTGCCGAATATAAGTGGTCTGACCACCATTCTCAAAAACTATTTAAAAAAAATATGTAACAGAACCTCTTGCTTGTTTTGAAGCTGTACGAAGCTTCTCGGGGCTGTTCTACTACAGTATTATGACGAGATTTCCTTCCTTATATCTTTCGCCAGTATGAAGCTTCTGCCGAGGGAAGAAAGATACTTCACTGTGGAGAAGAAATGTTATACACTGGTATGGGGCATAAATGGGTTCAAATACTATTTATATGGCAAACCCTTTCTCCTTGAAACAGATCACAAGCCACTGATGTACCTGGAAAACTTCGAAGGTTCAAATAGCCGACTCTTAAGATGGGCTTTGGCTATCCAGTCCTATAAGTTTAAAATTGAATATATATCTGGCTCAGAAAACCACTTCTCAGATTGACTGAGCCGAGGGTGTGAGTAGTACTTTTCCCTCTGAACTTTAACTTATTGCCTCCTACCATAAGTTTTGGAAAGGGTGTATTTTGAGGGAAAAGATGGTATTAAGTGGCGTTATGGTTGTTCAGACGGTCAGGAACCATGAGCGTGTTACTGCCCGCACTTCTATCTAGCGAGTTGAAGCGAAACTCCAGTTCCTGTTGTCTGATGTGCTTTAATTTCTACTCAAGGTAGTATTAACCTTACCTGGTGTGGACTGAATTTTGGAGAGTCACTTCACCTCCACTCTTCTGATCAGGTATGTTGATCTACCAGGCGTATTTCTGTTCATTGTTTCATTTTCCTGGTTGCCAGTAATGACACTGGAATTGAATACCACTCTTTCTTCAATGTTGTACTTATTTAACTTTTTCGTAACCAGTGTGTTTTCTTTATCAGCTCTGCTGCCGGCCTGTCATCAAGGGTAGACGCTAAAATACTGAAGCAAAATACCTGTCTAATGGACTCTGTGGGACATACAAGAACTCCTCACATCTATTATCAAAATTGTGGTGTTGCAAAAAAGTAGAAACAGGAGATTCCAGAACAACGGACGAATACCACCACCCAGGATAACCTACACCATATCTTCAAACATCAGAAGACCATCCTGGGCATTATATTCTCCTGCCCTAACATCATGCTGGAACCACAACGGCCAATTTTTATTTTTTAATTTTAATTAAAAGCCTTAGACCTTCATTATTATTCCTCGAGTAATTTATCTATAAATAGTAAATTTTGCAGCGAGGAGGAGGCTGGAGGCAGCGGAGATGTCGTGTTTAAGGGCAATGTGTGGTGTAAATATTATGCAGATAATTCGAGTGTGTCGAAATTACGAGGAGGTGAGGAGTTACTAAAAGTATTAATCAGAAGACTGATGAGAGGTTGTTGAGATGCTTTAACCATTTAGAGAGGATTCAGCAAAATAGGACGACTTGGAGGATGTATAAATCTACAGTGGAGGGGAAGAGGAGTAGGGGTCGTCCTAGGAAAGGCTGGAGGGAGGGAGGTGGGTAAAAGAGGTCTTGGGTGCAAGGGGCTGAGACATACAGCAGTCATGTGTGAGCGTTTTACATAGGAGTAAACGGAGACTAATGGTTTTTATACTTGAGCTGTTGGGCAGTGAGCAGGATAATATTTTGTGAAGGGATTCAGGGAAGCCGGTTAGCCTGACTTGAGTACTGGAGGTGGGAAGTTGTGTACTGGAGGTGGGAAGTACAGTGCTGCACTTTAACTGAGTTTTCAGTCTTTGAGATAATGCGTAATAAATACCAGAGCTACTCTCGTTTATGTATTCTTCAAACAAACAAACAAACAAAACTAAAATGGAGTCATATTAAAAAGTGTTATGTTTAGGAAATTTAGATCACTTCTAATTAATATCTAGGAACAACTTTCTAAAAGGTTGCTTCAAACTAGATAAATTGCACTCTCCTTTCAGCGCGTGGAGGAGGTGGGGTTGGCTTATAGCTGGAGAAGGGCTCTTGCTCCTAGGAATCAGTTTTCCTCTTTCTCGGTTCAAACATGATTACCTCCCAGTCTCCAGTATATATGTAACCGTTAAGTCACTGAAAATCATGATGAAGAATTACACATTTTTACACCATTGCAAGCTCCTGATGTGTTGATTGCAACACGAAAGGCCTAGAGCTATCTTTCAACCTCCCCATGGTTGTTTTACATATTACGTAATATTTATATTTTAGATTCATGGCTTATTTGGAGCTATTTTTAGTGTGTACTTACCTAATTGTACTCTCCTAATTGTGGTTGCAGGGGTCGAGTCTCAGCTCCTGGCCCCGCCTCTTCACTGATCGCTACTAGGTACTCTCCCTCTCTGCTTCCTGAGCTTTGTCATACCTCTTCTTAAAACTATGTATGGTTCCTGCCTCCACTACTTCACTTGCTAGGCTATTCCACTTCCTGACGACTCTATGACTGAAGAAATACTTCCTAACGTCCCTGTGACTCGTCCGAGTCTTCAGCTTCCAGTTGTGACTGACCCCTTGTTTCTGTGTCCCCTCTCTGGAACATCCTATCTCTGTCCACCTTGTCTATTCCCCGCAGTATCTTGTATGTCGTTATCATGTCTCCCCTGACCCTTCTGTCCTACAGTGTCGTCAGTCCGATTTCCCTCAACCTTTCCTCGTACGACATTCCCCTGAGCTCTGGGACTAGCCTTGTTGCAAACCTTTGTACTTCTTCACGTGCTTGACCAGGTGTGGGTTCCAGACTGGTGCTGCATACTCCAGTATGGGCCAAACATACACAGTGTACAGTGTCTTGAACGATTCCTTATTAAGGTATCGGAACGCTATTCTCAGGTTTGCCAGGCGCCCGTATGCTGCAGCAGTTATTTGGTTGATGTGTGCCTCCGGTGACGTGCTCGGTGTTATGGTCACCCCAAGGTCTTTCTTCCTGAGTGAGATCTGTAGTCTTTATCCACCTAGCCTATACTGTCTGCTGTCTTCTTTGCCCCTCCCCAATCTTCATGACTTTGCATTTGGCAGGATTGAATTCGAGAAGCCAGTTTCTGGACCACATGTCCAGCCTGTCCAGGTCTCTTTGCAGTCCTGCCTCATCCTCATGCTATTTAATTCTTCTCATCAACTTCACATCATCTGCGAATAGGGACACTTCAAAGTCTATTCCTTCCATCATGTGTGTGTGTGTATGTGTGTTCATTCATTCACGTGAGACAGGAAACAAACGTTTTATAAGAAAAAACATAAAAAAAGAGACCAGAGTTTACCTGATTACATTACTGAGGTAACAAACCATTACTCCTGGGTTATGTTCCTTACTAATTATATCATATAATCACAGCGCTATCACATACGGGGGAGGAACAATGCTAGGTTACCCAGGGAGGCAGCACGTGTTCGTGTCTGAGAGGGGAGCAGTGGCAAGGAGAGAGGGGTAGGGAAGGACAGCGTGTTAGATGGATGGAATGAAATGGAACGATAAGTATGGTAGTAAAGGAAGGAGGGAATGAATTGCTTGGAGATTGTGGATAGGGATTAATGGGATTACCTAAAGAAATATAGAATATTCACCATCATCTACTCTACTTGATGATTCTCCACTCATGTCCACTCTACCTGATGATTCTCCACTCATATCCACTCTACCTGATGATTCTCCACTCAAATCCACTCAATCAGATGATTTTCGAAATGTTCAATTGCTTGAATGGTCTGTTAAAACTTAAGGGGTAAATAGCACATGGCGGCTCAAGTATACCAAAAAATCGAAAAAAAAAAAATGAGTTAATCTTACCGAAAAATAGTTAAAAAATCTGGCAACATTTTGGTGTATGTCTCGTGTCTGTAAGATAATTCTACGATTAATTATCGTAATTATAATAAATGAGGTGATTGCGTCATGAGTTTGACAGGTGACGCACACAATAACAATAGTATACTTGATTTCATTATTAGCATTTTTTTCGTAATTTTTTTCTTACGATTTTGTGCTAGAATCTTCGAAATACTAATTAGTAACTCTCAGGGAGGCTGTAGGAAGAGGTACTCTCTTCCCTAGCAAGCCAGTGCCGACCATAGGTCTGACGTGAGAGGCGTGATGCTCTGATTGACCGCGGCTGACCCTTGGGACCCGTAATCTGACCCTCCATTCTTTCCATTTTTACACACAATGGTTTACAAGAAGAAATCATTCTCTCGCAAGTTATCCGCGAAGAGAAGAAAGCTCTTAGAAGGAATTCGTAGAGCTATAAAAGCGAAGAGGGAAGCAGCAGAGAGAGGCGGCGGCTGGAGCACGTGACGCCATGCCACCACCATCAGCACACTCCACTCAAGACCAAGCATTGTTCACTGCTAGTGAACTAATGGATTTTTCAGACGTAGAACCGTCTGGTGAAGGAAGAAAGAGAAAACGTAAGAGAACCAGTGTGGCCAGCCCCTCCTTGGCCACTCTAGACGTGGCTGGCCCTCCACCCCAGATGTTGACATGTCAGCTGTCACCATCTCAGCTGACGCAAGCTCAGCTGACGCGAGCTCAGCTGTCGCTGGCACATCTACAAGTGATAATGCGACTGACATTGATATATCTGGTTTCGAAAGTGTTAGTGATGGGAAAATATCCAGTGCCAAAAAGCGAGTGTCGTTCTTTCAGAAAGTAACTAGTGAAGTTTCTGAAAAGTCTATGGTGTTTGTGGAAAGTACTAATTTTAATTTGATTCTGTCATGTGTGTGCTGTCTGAAATGTTTCAGTAATAATATTGATTTTACATTCAATCACCACCACCTGGAGACAACTGTTAGTGCATACTGTACCGAGTGTGGAAATAATGTGTTTGTGATGAAACCTGGACGACATTAGATGATCATTGATGTCCTTACCAACACCTACTCAAAGATATGTAATTCATGTGATTTTCTTGTATATTTGTATGTGTATAAATATGACATACTTGTAATTACATGTATCTGTGTATATAATCACTGGCAATACGATTTTGAGAATGTATTTCCTTCTTTTCAGGTTGGCATGCATGGAGCATTGTGATTGGCCGATCTCCAGGGAACTTCAGGATGCAGGGATCTGCATGGAACTTCAGGGATATACTCTATACACTTGTTTCTACTATCAATAAACATAAGAAGGCACCATGAGTATTTTTACCCAGGATATAGTAAGCCCCAATATATTTCTTCATTTATCTCAGAAGCGCATTATTTTCATATATCTAACAGTACCTCAGTTATTTATGAACCGATCTTCATTATTTTCACACTGCTTATTCAGGGGACATTATTCTACAAGCAAATGGACTCCCTTTGGGTAATCATCCCTTCCATTTTGGCATACCATGGGTATGGAATGCAAGAATGGTGTAAAACATGTCAAGACATAATTACTATTTTTTTTTGGTTACTAATAAGTGTAATAACACATAAAGGAATCCATTAGAAAATCAATATGGCATTGCTTTATCATTGTTGGGTATCAAAAACAACTTCGACATTGCCACTACTACATTATGGTGCCATAAATGTTGCCATGTCCAAATGCTAATATTTATTTTTTTATCATTATTTATTGGACGATCTTGATGCAACTTATACTGCATAAACTATGGCATGTCTAGAGTCTATGGTAAAAATTTCAGTTAAATCGCATGAAGGGAAAAAAAAGTCGTATAGTTAACGGATTTACATATTTCCTTTGGTGTGGTGAGTTGTAAGACGCTCTTCACCGTCTGGTCCTCCATCCTGTACACGAATGTCCACTATAACGCCTACGGACACTTACCGTATTTTCTGGCATGTAAGGCGCACGGCAGAAGCATCTTAACGGTAAATCAGTAATCATATATAAGGGCTAATTACTCTTACTTCATGCTAAAACGTAACCCAAAGCTAACCCTTGATCCTAAGGGCGTATAGTGATATTCCAAGACTTTTCTGTGGGAAAAACATGGCGCGCCTTATATGCCAGAAAATACGGTACCTGTACGGAACGTTACTAAGGTTTCGAGCAGTAACACTGAACAAGTATGTAAAATACACACATGAGGTAACTAAAGCACTGTATTAGGGAAACGTTATCATCAACAAGTTATTTCATCATATTCAGAGAATAGAAAACATGGAGTATAGGTAGTGAGTGAGGTCAGGTGTTGCACGGGATGGAGGCTGCGCGTAAAATGGTTACAATTATAATCTTAAATTTTTAAAGGTGTGGACCGGTAAGTCAGATGACCAAAAGTTCCATTGGCGGGTTATATATCTAAGACCCGCGTCAGGAAACATTTGTCCTGTTCCTTGACAAATTTGACCTAACCTAGGTGATAGCTGCGTTCTGCTCTGATAGGATCTGTTAGAGAAGAATTTCCGAGTTCTTAAAGCTAATCGTATTTTGAGCGAGGTAGTTGCTACTGCCACATGTGTAGTGTTGGTGTTGGGAGTCACACTCTTGCTTCACCTGTACACCCACGACTCTCAAACTTCCTTTTGCGAGCTGCAGTCATGTCCTTGAATCCTGTACGAGGTGTCTTGACTGTGTAGATACAAATATGATCAGAATTTACTTTTATGTTAAATTTCGTTTTCCCCTTGTGAGGGCCGCTAAGAGCGACCACTCAGGCACAGCTGCCTCCAAGTGATGAGAGCCACTGAGAGCAACCACTCACGAGCAGCTGCCTCCAAGTGATGAAAGCCGCTGAGAGTGACCATTCAGGCTCAACTCCCTTCAAGTGATGAGACCGCTGAGAGCGACCACTCAGGCACAGCTGCCTCCAAGTGATGAAAGCCGCTCAGAGCGACCACTCAGGCTCAGCTACCTCCAAGTGATGAGAGCCGCTGAGAGTGACCATGTGCAGCTGCATCCAAGTGATGAGAGCCGCTGAGAGTGACCACTCATGTGCAGCTGCATCCAAGTGATTAATATTTTCAATATATTTTACCAGATACAGTTCTGTGTACGCCTATATTGTTCACTTGTATAGTACTAAATAATTCTCCATTGTAAGTTATTCTCAATTAACATTTTCAAAATTATAATTAGTGCTCCTCCTCTGTTGGTAGAAGAGACATTACGTCAACTATATCCTTTTTCTGATTGGTGGATTCATTTCAATAAACACTTTATACTCATTTTTTTTAAATAAAAATCCTCTGGATATACATAAATGTATAAATGGAATCAGATGATAATATTTCTCAACTAAAATCAAACTGTGATAGAACTACAAATAATCCTACAATTCATACACAAATAATTCCCAGAAAATACACGTATTTTCCACAAGCATAAGAGATACAAGGACTTAGTAGGACGAGGCCCTGGGACGGACCCCTGGGACGGACCCCTGGGACGGACCCCTGGGACGGATCCCCGGAGCCAAGGTATCGAAATTGCTAGACCTGTCTACTAAAATTGGTTATAATTATAATATTAGTTTTTAAAGGGGTGGACGGGTAAGCTTCGGTCAAATGACCAAAAAAGGATAAGACCAAAAGACTAAGACCCGCGTCAAGAATCACTTGCCTTGTTTCCTGACAAACCTTACCTAACATTTGTTAATTACATATAGAGTGCTCGTCACGGCATTATGCCGCTTCTCCTCCACACACGTACCAAAACACAAACACATACCGTGAAAGATATATATATATATATATATATATATATATATATATATATATATATATATATATATATATATATATATATATATATATATATATATATATATATATTCGCACACTTAGGTTTTAATACTTGTTGCTGCGTCCCTTACGCTTAATCATGTCCCTCAGCCGTGCAGGAAGACTATTACAGAAATTCTTGAGGGTTTGGGGAGGTAAAGTATTCCATGCCTCATGTAGAGCAGCATCCAGCTGCGGGATGGAACTGATATCCTTGACCAGTAAACTTCGTTTCACTATTGACCAGAGGTTCTCAATTGGGTTTAGGTCTGGGGAATTGCCTGACCAGTCATTAAAGAACCTCACTTTACAGTCCTTAAGCCACTGAGCTACAGATTTAGCGGTATGACAAGGTGCACCATCCTGCATTATTATGCAGGATGGTGCACCGTAGCCCCGTAGCCCCACACTTGTCAAACGCCTCTGTAAATTGTCCCGCAATAACTCCAAGTATTTGAACTGGTTCATATACTGGTTTTTGGGATGAACAATGAGTTCACCAACACTCTGAGCACTGAAACACCTCAAAACTATGAACAAATCTGGGTGTTTGGTGGTCCCATAGGTGTAGTGTGGGTCTAGCAGGTCACTACCTCTGGGCTGGTACACATGTCCCCCACGGTTACAGGTGACGGTGAAGGTTGCTTCATCACTCCAAAGTACTTCAGACCACTGTTGAGGATTCCAGTGAAGATATTTCTTTGTATAATCCAGCCTACTTTTCTTCCAGTGTTATTATATGGAGAATCAGTTTCTTAACCTGGCGGTGACTACTGTAGCCCAGTTCTGACACACGTCTGCTAACAGTTCTTACAGACACCTCTGAGAGAAGATGTGGGTTCTTTTCTTTCAATTCTCCAGCAGTTATCTTAGGTGTACTCTCTAACTGCTTCTTTAAAACACTTAAGGTACGAACAGATGTCTTCTTCGAGGGGCCAGGCCGAGGGTTGGCAGACGGTGTATCGACACCACCACCAGCCTTGAAACCCTGCACCGAGTTCCTCACTGAACGCTCACACACACCAACATTCTCCACTATTTCTTTCGTCTGGTGCCCAGCTTTGTGAAGCCCTATGATTTGAGCTATAGTTTCAGGCGTTAAAGACTTCCTTTTACCCATAATCAAATATGTATAACCCCAAAACCAAAGGGAACACCGGATAAATGATGGGATGGATGAAACAAAGAAGTGCAACACTTCTCACCATGGCAGCCACGTGAGCACTGAGGAGTCACTGTGGAGTGTGGCGGCAGGCCGTGACGTCATGCTAATGGCTGTTGCCCGGCATAATGCACTGACGAAAAAAGACCCCCCTGTATGGTAGGCCTTTGATTGTCGTCACGGCATTATGCCGGGGCGCTTACCCGGCATAACACTGTGACGAGCACTGTATAATTGGCTAGTCAAGTCAGTCTTAGTTTGTGCGAGTAGTTTTATTTATAGTTTTCTTGTTTTCAAGATCAGATGACTTAAGTAATCAATTTGCTTATGATATATAATAACATTGATGTTTCTGAGAATGATTATATTTGGAACAGCATCCTTAAATGAAGTGGCAAGAAACAATGCTGGAGACTCTCCATCAAACTGTGACCTGGTATTTCAGCAAAGGAAGATATTGTAAACATAATCTCTAAATCTACTTAGTAAGGAAGTTCATGTACCATTGGATGCAATACACTTTGTTATTAACTTAAAAGACAAGAATATAATGAAGTCAGTAGTTTAAAGACTAAATGGGATATAAAATTACGAGGAAAAGACATAAATAAGAGTTCTGTAACATTTATGAAATTAATAGTAAACAGATTCTTCCAAAAAGAAGTAATAGAATTTATAATTAGGAAACCATACCACGGCTGGGGTTAGAACCCGCGATCAGAGAGTCATAAAACTCCAGACCGTCGCGTTAGCCACTGGACCAGCTAGCTACAATAAGATTCGTCCAACTGGGTATATTTCTACACCATAGGGAGGTTAGCATAGGCACCACTGTGACTACAAATGCAAGTTTTTTACAGACGATTCTCCCGCTAGCGTGGCCGTGGCGAACTCTAGCTCAAGTCCCCTCAAAACCAGTGAAGAGAAGGAAGAAATGTGATTGCTCCAATGTCAAAATTTTTATTATTTACAATATAAGATAAACCATACCCCCGGCCGGGATTGAACCCGCGGTCATAGAGTCTCAAAACTCCAGCCCATCGCGTTAGCCACTAGACCAGCTAGCCACAATAAGATTCATCCAACTAGGTATATTTCTACACCATAGGAAAGTTAGCACAGGCACCACTGTGACCACAAATGCAAGTTTTTACAGACGAATCTCCAGCTAGCGTGGCTAACGCGACGGGCTGGAGTTTTGAGACTCTATGACCGCGGGTTCAATCCCGGCCGGGGGTATGGTTTATTTGCAATCGTGTCATTACGATTTCTTGAGTCATGTTGACGGCAGTGAAGGGACTTGAGCTAGAGTTCGTCACGGCCACGCTAGCTGGAGATTCGTCTGTAAAAACTTGCATTTGTGGTCACAGAGGTGCCTGTGCTAACCTTCCTATGGTGTAGAAATACACCTAGTTGGATGAATCTTATTGTGGCTAGCTGGTCTAGTGGCTAACGCGACGGGCTGGAGTTTTGAGACTCTATGACCGCGGGTTCAATCCCGGCCGGGGGTATGGTTTATTTGCAATCGTGTCATTACGATTTCTTGAGTCATGTTGACGGTACAATATAAGATATTTCATAATATAGTATTTTAAAAATTTG